>NC_071123.1:8212500-8395000 GCF_024256425.1 Clarias gariepinus | reverse complement strand
TATATATATATATATATATATTTTTTTTTTTTTTTTTTTTTTTACACCCAATACATGTACACTTGACCCATACCATAAAACCTTGAACTAGAAAATTTTATTATGTTTTAATTAAAATAAATCTAAGAGTACCACTTCTGCTAGTGACTTTGCAGCACTAAATGATAAGCTCATAAATAATTGAGTTTAAGAAGAGTAAAGAATAAATATTTAATAAAATTTAAATTAGAATGCAGGATCTGGCAGCCCCACCTTTTACACTTTACTGAGGTTCTTTTCGTCCTAAGCCTATTATAAAGTTAAATATAATCTTTTGAGAAAGAAACTATAATACATTTAGGAATCTCTACTCTCTCTAGTTAAGTAAAGAGAAACCATTTCTTCTGTAAAAAAAAAAAAAAAAAAAAATCAGGGAAACCCTTTTACTCTCTAATCAAATGTTTGTGTGCAAGGAATCTGGATAAAAAGAAATTTTTATGTGTGTTTATAATAGGACCAAAATGGTTAAGAGTCCCTCTAGTGGTTATACTAAGCATGAGAACAGATGAGAAGCTACACTATGAATATTCCACACACAGGGTGCCTTTTCTTTTTAACATTTATACTCATGTAGTTAATGACATTATGCTCTTTGGCCACCATTAAGATCAAACTGACAAAAAGGACAAAGGGAAGATCAGCATGATGATGCATAATAAGTGCTAAGAGTGTTCAAATCAAACCTGGACTTGTGATGACATTTTTCATGAATGAACGCATAACACCAGTAGCCGTTTACAGAAGATTTTGAGCACAGTATGGTCATGAGACTCTTAGCTGCAGTAAAACATTTAAATGGTGTAAACGTTATATGAACACGCGTACGTCTGGCTTAGAGCCAGAGAAAAGAGACACATCTGTCTGTGGTAACTGTACACACAACCATTTGCACCAGTTGCACATCACAGACACTCAGCTAAAAGTTATTGGCAAATCCTCCATACAGTCCTGACCTGATTTAAAGCCATTTCCAGATGTTTGGTCCATTAAAGAAGTTCCTGGGAGGCCAGAACTTCATCAGTGAAACAGTCCAGTCATAGCTCTGGTGTACTGACAAAACTTTTTACCTTTATAGTTCGAGGGCCTGGTGAAACTCTGGGATTAAATGCATTAGTATAACAGGATTATATTGAGAAATAAATGCCGTTTTTACTCCCATTACTGTATTCTGTTATCATCAAAATCCTGGCTTGATCCCTTGTATTAACGTGCTTCTCAGAAATAAACCGACAGCTTTTTTAATTTCTCGGTATCGAATTCCAGTAAGAGAGCTAACAGCTTTTATTGTTGTGTTCTGGGTCAATGTGACTCAACAGAAATGAGCACAGAGGGGCAATTGCGTCTGAGTCGGTTTTGTTACAGCCCTCTGATTTAGCTGAAAACAGAACCGGAACATGAAAATATCACTCCTCATCACTTTCCATGACACTAATTCATTCCACCCAAACTGACCTCCAGGTGTTTGTATGAGAAGCAGGATCTCATCACGAACACAAAAACACAGCATTTCTATGGATGATGTGTCACTAATGCTTGCCTTATTCCCTGCATTATGCAAAAAAGGTCTTTGTAATGTTAAATTTGTAATGCTTCATACTGGCCGGGAGGCAAAATGAGTCAAACTGTTGTTATGTGCATCACCTTTTAGAGGGAAAAAAACAATCAGTCGTAAGCAGCTCTGATCCAGGTCAAGAGCCGAGCTCATTTTCAGACCAGAAAAATGTCAACCGAATCATCAAATTTGATGATTGTTGACATGATAATTAGAACAGACAATTCTGTGAGGGAAAAAAGAACGTTTTGCAAATAACTTTTTACTAAAAAGTGTACATTTTCTATGTGGATGGAGATTTTTGGGACAACCTGTAGATCTATATTTATAATGTCCTTTAACTTTTTAAAAACAATTTAAACTAAAAAAAAAAAAAAAAAAAGTATATAAGGAAAATTACATTACAAGCTCAGATCGATTGTGCACTTTTACAACATACAGAAAATGGTCTCATTAGTCTTTACTTAAGTAATGTATAAGATCTCTTAATACTTTTTTTTTACAATTTGCTCTAAACTGTTTAAAGGTTCAGCCTTTTATAAATACTGTTTATAACCTATAAGCAAAAAAAAAAAAAAAAACACACATTTTAGTGATAACTTGAATGCTCTCTTTGCCTGAGTGCACACTTCACTCACAGTACAGCATGCAGCATTCCTCACCATTGTAAAGCTTGAAACAGGAAGTCACATGACAATTATAACAAGCCATATAGTTTTGTTTTGTTTTTTTGGTTTGGGGGGGGGGGGGGGGGTATTGGCTTCCTTTCCCACACAGTGCGCCCCTTCCCAGAGTTCATCATAAGCTCAGTGATGAATTCCCGGGGCACCGCACCCGGCGTTTGCAGCAGTTGGACAAAATAATTCAAACTCAAGTTAGAAAACACCCCAAGGATTTAAAGTCAACTCATCTAACAATCTAATTCAGCTTTATCTCTTACCAGGTAGACATTATCCTGGTCTTGAAAGGCATGCTGGAGCTGTGGAATCCAGGGACTGGTGCTGAGAGCCAGAATGGCCCGCTCTTCTTCATAGAACGCCACCTAAAGGAGAAACAGAAAATTAAATCACAGCTGATTGAGCCAATACTTGCCTTAGTTAAAATAGAGTATGCTAAAACGACAAAAAGTAAAAAAAAATAAATAAAAAGTTTTCCAGCAGAGGTAAGTTATGATCTTGCTTTCCTGAGAAGTTCTTCATGAGAGACTAACTTTTGACTGGTACTGTATAAACACTGCCTGGCCAAAAAACGGTTAAAAATATTCTGCTGCAGCAAGAGCACTGAAGAGTTACTGAAACTGGATTAAGAACCCTTGAACACATTACTTAAAACCTGGAATAATAGTGCTGAACTGTTGACTTTGAGTAAAATAGCTCTGTTTAATGGTGAAAGTAAGAGCATTTCTCACACATGTGCACACATACATAATGTGATAAGAACTTTAAATGAGAACAGCTGTGTTGCCACAAGAAAATCACTTGTTAGTAAAATTAATTAAAAAAAAATTAAAAAAGCTTGAATTTGTTAGGAAGCATAAAGATTGGACTTTGGAGCAATGAAAAAATGTCATGTGGTCTGATGAGTTCAGATTGATCCTATTTTACAGCAATGGGAGTGTCAGGGTAAGAAGGGAAGCGCATGAATTGATGCAACCATCATACATAGTGCACACCGTACAAGCTTCTGGAGGCAGTGTTCTGGAGAGTGTTATGATCTGGGGTTGTGTCAGTTGGTCAGGTCTAGACTCCACAAATGTTATGTAACAATAAAATGAAGTCAGCTGATGACCTGAATGTACTCAATGAGCAAATCATCACATCAATGAGTCATTTATTAACCAATTAAAAAATGTTCAGTTTTATCTACATGCCGATTAAGTAGTGCGACGACGACTCACATTGTCCTGTGTGCGCAGACAGTCCTTGTCCATCACCTTCATGGCATAGACGTCACCTGTGGCCTTCTCTTTCACCACCTGCACCTCAGCGAAGCGGCCACGACCCACCACTCCGCGCACCTCGAAATCTTTCTTCGACGGCTGCAGCTGCTGGAGCTCTGCCACCACGTCTGAGACTGACACACATAAAACGATTTGACATGAAAATCTCTCTGGAACTTGATCCGATATGAATAATTTACAATATAATAATCAATAAAAAAATGAATGCAAGCATGCACTAGCTTTGACTAATTCATAACGTATTGGCTATTAGCAGCACTGCAGTGAGGAAGTACATTTGTTGACAAATCTGGCGACATGCTTGATCTTCATGAGCTCTGGAGAGCTGCATTCATGGTAGAGCAGAAGCAAAGCCTCCAGCAGGGTCTCCCTCTTCAATTCGCTTCCTCCGGCCGAGCCGTACGCACTGCTTTTTCCCTAGAAAAAAACATCACACAAACACAATCTCATACAACAAACAGAGGCAGGGCAGATTAATCTCTTTATATTGAGTCTGTAATGCATGTGTGATTAGCAGGGACACGATTTCTCTGCCTTTATAACTGCCTCCAAACTCCCAGTAAATACCCCAGGACATTTGTTCTACCACTGATAAACACAGTCTATAACTGAAGTTAAGCCTTTCTAATAGCAAAATGCTTTAATACTGATTTTGACTTTTGCTTTGGTTTGCTATATGGTGCAAGATTAAAGTTTAATTTAACTTGGAACTTTTTATTTACAGACAAAGCCTTAAGACAGTGATTTTCCTTTTTTTATCCATAAACCATCAAAAATGATAACCTTTGCTTGATAAGGCAAGGGATTCTTAAACTATAAAATAACTCCACTGATTGTCCAAGCACAAATCTAAGAACATAATTAAAACTTTTTACATTTTAATGTTATTAATGCTATTTATGTATGTACCATAATATATGAACACTAATATTTATGAGTCAAACAGCTTTCAATTCTTACATTTTCTCCAACAGAAGACATGAAAAATAAGCTCAATTTATTTCAAGTTTAACTATATTAACATCTCTATTATTACTCTACATCTATATTATAACTTTTATATTGGTGAATTGTGAGTTCTAACACTAACACTAAATTGAAAAATCCTGGCCCCCTTTTCTATGCTTGACTGACCACATTTTGAGAAAAAGAATACATTTTGGTAAATAAAAAAGATAATAAAAAGGTGCAAACTTAAGCAAATTTTTTCAAAACTGCAATTATTTTATATAACGTTCTGTCTGCATAATTGATTGGTTTTAAATAATTATTTAGAGTTTTCAGACAACACCATAGGCTGTTCATTTATTAATTTATTTATTTATAATAAATATATTTATTTTATTTTTTCATATAAAGTCTAACACAAATCCAGCAATCATCAACCTTTTTATCAGTTATATATCCTTTTAAATAATAATAAGTAAGAAATAATAATAATAATAATAATAATAATGAATACGTGTAATAATGTCAAATTTCCTGAGCATGAATCATAAAGCAAATGGTTTAAAATTGAAAAAGAATTATGAATCTAAAGTTCACCAGGAAACAAAGCATATGGGAATAGCCATACTTTAAAGTTTAGGAAGATCAAATAGGCATGGGAGTGTAGGAGTGTAGACAAACTGTGGAAATTTACACAAACATTTTATGTTTTCAATAATTTACTTCTACGGCTACTACAGCGATTTAGCAATTAGCACCATCACTTCATAGCTCTAGTATTGGGGGTGGGTTCAAATCGCATCTCGTGTGTGTGTGTGTATAATTCGCTTGCTCTTGTGTTCAGGAACGTAATTTCCTCTTACGGCAATAACTTATGATATGAAATCATTCCAGCCAACCATTGTAACTGATAGATAGATTAATAGATGGTACAGAAAAAAATTATAGATGTATACCAAAACCCCCACAAAAATTTTGGAATTACCAAATGTTATATGCATTAAAGGATGTCACTTTTTAAATGTACTGAATGCTTATTGTTGGTTTCCAAAAAAGTCTAAAAGCCTAATATGACTGTTCCTTCATTCATTTTCTATATAATCTAAATTGTTACAGGGCTGCAGGCCTGGAGCCTATCCTAAGAGATTTTGGACACAGGACAGGGAACACCCTGGACAGGGTGCCAATAATCCATCATGGGGCAACCACACAGACACACACAGACACACATGGCTGTTAGTTTTAATAATAATAATTATTATAATAATAACCCCTTACACAAACAGAAGTACAGTGGTGACACTTTTAATCTCAGCATTGTGGTTTTCATTTTTTAAATCTGCTTGGTCATACAAGATTAAACTAGCAAAAAAACAAATAGTAAATACAAATTTCCTTTAACTTTACCTGTAAGATCTGGTTAAGTCTCGAGCAGCGGCTTGTGATGGGCTCCACTGAGGCCAGATCTTTAACGCTGCCATGTCCTCCATATTTAAACTTCAACATTGCTAAAGGGGAATATAGAAATCAGTTGGCATTCATTACAATGACAAAAAAACATATGACATACATAAATTTATGAAATTGTATGAAATTAACTTCATTACCTGACTTCTGAAGGCTATTAATCAGTTTATTTCCCTTGTCCCTTTTTGTGTACCAATGATTTCTTTATGGTGAATACATTTAGTTTACAAGGTACATCTTTAAAAGTTTACAGTTTCCTTCTACCAGAGTATCCAAAGGGTCAGATTTTCAATCTGTATGGATCCTTGTTCAAAAGCCTCATTACATTTTAATCTTCTAAGAAAGATCTGGGAAAGGGATATGTGTCAGTCATTTACTGATGGAAATTGGCTCTCTATATGTGAAGTGGTTTTCATAAATCAATTCAAGCTCTATGCATGAACAAAGCTTTAAATTCATATACAGTTCATATTTTACTCCAGTATGCCAAAGCACACCATTATATCAGCTGTGCTTTAAATAAAAAAAAAATAAATTAAATTAATTAATTAAAAACATTTTGGGTATTAGGTAAATGAAATGGTTCAGAAAAAAATGGCTAGAAAATGTACTTTGTCTCCACCTATATATATTTGTTCCATTGTAAAACATTACTAGATCTTTCTTGTGACTTGCAGTGTTTATTAAATTTAATTACTTTTCTATCGAAGAAATACATGCTTATTTTATGGTCATCATCTCATGTACCAACTCTGAATATGTGTTTGGCACAAGTGGCTAATCTGCTCCCTACAGAAAAAAACTTATACATGACAAAACAAACCGGGTGGATATTTGCCCCTTTGTGGGAATTATTTTAAGACCTCTGTTCTGACTTAAGTTCTTTTTATTTTTCCATATTTTTTCTATTGACTGCCTTGTCCTTGGTCACCGTTTCATCAATATATTGCTTAATGTGTTTAAATGTCTGCTGTGGATATCAACTATATATTCATGTGGCTCTGTTGTTTTAGTGTTAAAATATAAACGTATCCATCAATCCATCCATCCAGGTACCTCTGTAGTCCATCTAGTTCTTGTACTACAGGCAAAATGCTTGTACTATTAGCCTAATCTGCTTTGAACTGAGAGGAAACCAGAGCATCCGGAGGAAACCCACCAAGCACGGAAAGAAGATGCAAACTCCATGCACACAGAGACGGGAATCAAACCTGGACCCTCGAGGTGCAAGGCGTCAGTGCTACCCACTACACCTCAGTGCCAAGGAAATAGTAAACAAATATATTATACTTTTAAAAAGCTGTACACAATTTTATTTTTGAAACGTTCATTAACTCAATCTGTGTACTGTATTTATTCATTCATTCATTCTTCGTCTATACTGCTTATCCTGTATACAGGGTCGTGGCGGACCTACAACCTATCCCAGGGGACTTTGGGCACAAGGCAGTGTACACCCTGGACAGAAGCACACGTTCATTCACACAGTACAGGAAATTTTGGGAACATCAATTAGCCTAATCTGGATGTTTTTAGACTGTAGAAGGAAACCGGAGCATCCGGAGGAAACTCACCAAGCAGAAGAGGAGAACATGCAAATTCTATTTCAAACAGATCCCAAGATAGGAATCAAACCAGGACCCTTAGGTGACAGTGCTAACCACTTAGCCACACAGTGCCACCAATATAAAAGCAATTAATTAGAAAAATCCTTACTGCACTTATAATATTTTTTAAAAGGTTAGTTTAAAATAAGTTATAATAAAAGGAGATTACATGTCAGATGGACCTCAGTTAAATGAGTCCCACACAGACATGATGGGGTGTAAATATGAGTGCGAATTTATACTAATTCAATAGGAAAAGTGTTTGTCTTTCACTGTCCAGCCTGTAGACACAGTGTGTATTACAGAACAGACAAGGAGGGTTTAGACTGAAGTGAGCAGCGCTAACGGTCAACATGCAGCCATTAGTGAGTAATTATATGAACCACCACAATAACAACTCAACTCCAAGCCTCATGTAGACACGTATTCAATTAAACAGCATTTTATAGTAAACGCACCACATATTGACTTGGCTAAGATAAATAAGTAAACAAATAAACAGAATTAGCGCTGAAGTCGCTCAGAGTCAACAGGCTGGATCTTATTGTTGTACCGAGCAAAAGTGAAAAGGTCAACAAATATTCCGCTCACGCTTAAATAAACTTGAATAAATACTTACCAAATACATATAAGAGTTTAGTGTTTTAATATTTAAAGAAAATATCAACGCGTAGTTGTTTAAAACAATCCTTAACCATTACTCCTGCGGAATGCCGTGTCACTTCCGGGTGACTTTCAAATTTTGCGCGCGCTCCTAAACAGCTCATTGGCTTAAAGGGAAATGACGTCACGGGCACCTTGGCTCCTCCTGCTGTCCCACAGCACGCGCTCACGTTTCACACTCTTACTTACTGACTCATTCGTTCACTGTTTTTAGATATTTTAGGAGACACAGGGCACAAGGTACAGGGTGCCAATGGGTGTCATCATCCAGAGCACACACTCATACACACTATAGAACGCCAATCAGCCTAATCTGCATGACTGTTGGAGGTAACCAGAGTACCTGAAGGAAACCCACCAAGCACAGCGAGAACATGCAAACTCCATGCACAGGGTCCAGGTCCAGGTGCAAGGCGACAGTGCTACCCACTAAGCCACCGCACCCCCAGCGGTCACGTTCAAAGCTTCTGAAATAAAATTGTGTCATCACAAAGAATGGGTTTTCGAGCCATGCAAATTAAATCTTGGCCAATAGAAAACCTCAGATCTAGGTTGGCATTTGGACGTTGTTAAACCCCATGCAGCTCAAGCAAACACTCAAACCAGCTAATAACTATAATAACTTGATAATAAATATAAGAGCATGATATATCCATTGTTTCTGTGGCATTAACTTAAGGGGACAGGTTGCCACCCCAGCACTCAATCGTCATTTATACACTATGGGTAATTTGGGAATGCTTAAAATCCTAATCTGCATGTCTTTGGATTGTAGGAGGAAACCAGAGTACCCAGAGGAAACCCACCAAGCACAGGGAGAAAATGCAAACTCCACACACACAGACCCTGAGGTGGGAATTGAACCCATATCCCAGAGGTGCACGGAGACAGGTCTACCAACTAAGCCACCGTGCTGCCAGGTTGTCATATAAAAGCACATTTTTATTATTGATTATTGCATATTTTATTATTATTTTATATTATTGAAACTGAGTTTTTTGTCTACTAAAACTCAGTTTCAATAATCATGGCTATTTTCACAGATCCCTCTCTAAAATAACTTAAAACAGGACTTGGGTGATTGTTGTGCAGGAGAGCTAATAAAGAGAATCCTAAGTAAGGGGGGAAATCTAGTTTAATAAAGTTTATTAGCACAACTTAACTCAGCTTTGAATATTTACAGGTTTCTAGCACTAATTGGCAAAAAGCTGCACTGAAATGGCTCAAAGCCAAGAACCCTAAATATGTCTGAAAAGCCTCTCCAAACCAAAGTTAAAAAGTGAACTCCCTCACTTATTAACTCATTTATCTATACCACTTTTTTTCCTGGGTATAGTCATGAGAGGAAGCCTATATCAGCATATCTCCTATATCAGCATATCTCAGTGGACATGGGACACAAGGCGTGATACACTCCGGGCCAGTCCATCTCAGTGCACAAGCATGTACACACTCACACGCTATGGACAATTTGGAAACGTCAATTAGCATAATATGCATATTACTGGACTGTGGGAGTAAGACAAAATACCTAGAGGAAACCCACCAAGCACAGGGAGAACATGCAAACTCATATATAAATACAGACCTAAAGGCGAGACTCGAACCTCAACCCTGGTAGTGCGTGGCCAGAGTGCTAAATGCCGTTCCCAAATTGCCTGTAGTGTGTGTGTGTGTGCCCTTGGATGGATTGGCACCCCTTCCAAGGTGTACGCTGCCTCCTGAGATAGGCTCTAGGTACCCCCTGACCCTGTGCTGGATAAGCGGTATAGAATATAGATAAATGAATATTTATTTCATTTATATGGATTTATTATATGGATAAGACTGATACTATAAAGTTATTCCATAGCATATAAAACATTATTGATCCCAATTATTGATACTTCTCGACCTTTACCACCAAAAAAAAGGGAGTCTTTTAGTCCCCTATAAAGAAAAGGTTTCATTATTGATTTTTAGTAATACACTTATCCTGGTCAGAGTCGCAGGTGGATCCAGAGGCTGTCCAGGAAACTCTTTGCATGAGGAGTGAATCCAGTCCTAATGGGATGTTCACAGGACATCACAGGACATCACAGGACGTCATGCACACATGGCATGTTCTTGGACGGTAGGAAGAAACCCATGTGGACATTGATGCTCTGACACCTTATATTTAATTTCTTTTTCTATTTCTTGTAACATCCCTCTTTCCCACTTCTAAAGCCAAGGACACAAAAGTCCATCTAATAGTTGCATTGAAGGGTGCAGCTTTTGTCCTGTTCTATCCACAGCCTTAAGGTTCACCAGTGTGACATGCATTGATTAGTCTTTCCCTGTAAAACCAGGGTTCTGCTGGGATCCTGTTTCCGTGGTGATGGCCATAAATGCCATGGCAACAGCTCTGCAGAGTTGTCTCGGAAACAAGAACACTCGGATGAGGGCGAGAGACAAGAAGGAAGTTTAGAAAAATGCTGCCTGCGTCTGAGCACTCCTCAGACAAAATGTTTTTCTTAAGATGAAATCATGACCATACATCAAATCTAAATGTATTTTTCTTAAACAACATTTTTTGTGCCTACTGCAACCTAATCAGCTATTTATTTTCTTGGGAAAAAAAAAAGATATATTGGACTATGAGGGAAAATCATGATATAAAGCAAATCGGGCTTCACTGAGTCACATTCAAAGACAGAAAATGTGTCGACGATAATCATCCTACAGCTTGACTAAACAGCCACAGTCATGCAGCTCTGAGGTGAATGCTAAAGGCCAAACGAAGATGCTCACAGCTACATTAGAGCAGCAGATGGAGCTGTCACGCTAACACGAGTCTGGGTCACCCTGCCAGCAGGAGGGACAAATGAGTACAACTAGAGCAAGGATCGCTACTGAATACATAAGCAAGATGGACCAAACAAGAGGTCATGTGGGAGAGAAAAAAAAGGCACTGAACTCATCACTATCAGAGAATACCTGGACTCTATATATGTTTTACATATTTAAAAAAGAACGAAATCACAGTGTCTGCAGTACATGGTATAAAGAGGTCGCGTGTCCACCAGTAAAGAAGAAGAACATTTTATTTGTTACCAATCCTTTCTTTGTGTATCTCATGTTGTTAGGATGCTCAAGTCAGAGTGCAGGGTCAGACCCATGATAAGGCACCCCGAGGGCAGACAGGGTTGACCCTTAAATCAGAATAAGAACCATATTTGCTCTAATTCATTCCAAAGGTGTTCTATCGGGTTGAGGTCAGGACTCCCACGCTCATCCGTGTTTTTATGGACCTTGCTTTCTGCACTGGTGTGCAGTCATGTTGGAACTGGTGTGGGGCTGTTTTTCAGCAGTTGGGCTCGGCCCCTACACTTCCAGTGAAAGGAACTCTTAATGCTTCAGCACACCAAGAGATTTTGGACAATTTCATGCTCCCAACTTTGTGTGGACAGTTTAGGGACAGCCCTTTCCTGTTCCAACAGGACTGCGCACCAGTGCACAAAGCAAGGTCTATAAAGATACCAACTATTGAAGTGTGTATATATTTTTGGGGAGCCCTATATATAGACGGTAGGTATAGAAAAGAATCACCCCCCCCCCCCCCCTAAAATAATCACATTTTGTTGCTTTGCAGCCTGAAATAAAGTCTTATCCAGCTGTATTTACTCAGTGCATAATCACCTTCTTAGTGGCACACAAAGTTCAACTCCGATCAGCCGTGGTCATTTTGATCAGCTTCTCATGAAAAGCTAGAGCATTTCAGAGCCTGGTTGTGCAACTGAAGCAAACAATCAACTATGGGTAGCAAGGCACTGTCAAAAGGTCTCCAGGATAAAATTGTGCACAGGAGATGGATGCAAAAAAAAGTTCAAAGGTCTCATCACTGCCTAGAAGCATAGTAAAGCATAGTATTATTATGAAGCGGAAGATATTTGGTACAACACAGACCCTCCCCTGGATCAGGATGTCGCTCCAAACTAGATGATAGAGCCAGGTGGAAACTGGTCAGAGAGGCTACCAAAGGGCCTACAGTAACTCTGAAGCAGTTGCAGGCTGCTTATGACGAAGAATGGTCATTGTGTGCATCCATCAAGCATTGAGAGAACATGCAAACTTCCAGTCCACAGACCTGAAGGTGGGATTCAAACCCTTGACCCTAGTTGTGAAGGCCACAGTGCTAACCACTACGCCACTATGTCATAAGGACAAAAAAAAAAAACAGTACCCCCCCCCCCCATTACTGTTAATGTGAACAGAGATCTGTGGCGAAAAGAGACGGTCACAATGTCTGACCTTTTACCCCAAGTTATGAGACTAGTGTTAACCAAGTGCTAGAATTATACCTCTGAGATCAAAGTGACATACCAAAATATTTCCATTCAGTTCATGTGAGGGGCTTTCCAGACACTCACACTTTATAGACATTATAAGCTTGTATAGGAGAAAGGAAGCCGCTGTTATTTAGCTTTTATTTTAGCTGTGACAGGACTTTTAACAATTGTGTAAGTAATAAAGATAAATGCATGTTACACTACAGCGGCAGTGAATTCTTACCTCTGGTTGGTCAGAAGGTGCACATTACCTTGAATTATCTGACTATGAACCTTTACTTATCAATAAAGTAAAAAATTAATATTTTAAAAACTTTAAACTGTTTACATGACTGCACTTGTTTACATACAGCGGGAAGCATAAGTTTGGGCACCCTTGTTAATCTTTATGATTTTCCTGTATAAATCATTAGTTGTTATATATAGGGGATATATCATATAGGACACACAGACACAGTGATATTTGAGAAGTCAAACGAAGTTCATAGAATTTACAGGAAGTGTGCATAAATTTGGGCACCACAAAAAAGAAATGAACTCTATAGCTTGCAATGAGAGTCTGGATGCTGGTTGAAGGTATTTTGGACCATTTCTCTTTACAAAACATCTCTAGTTCATTCAGGTTTGATGGCTTCCAAGCATGGACAGCTCTTTTTAAGAGATTTTTAATTATATTCAGGTCTGGGGACTGAGATGGCCATTCCGGAACGTTGTACTTGTTCCTCTGCATGAATGCCTTAGTAGATTTTGAGCAGTGTTTAGGGTCGTTGTCTTGTTGAAAGATCCAGCTCCGGTGCAGCTTCAGCTTTCACACTGATCCCTGGACGTTGGTCTCCAGAATCTGCTGATATTGAGTGGAATCCATGCATCCCTCAACTTTGACAAGACTCCCAGTCCCTGCACTGGCCACACAGCCCCACAGCATGATGGAACCACCACCATATCTTACTGTAGGTAGCAGGTGTTTTTCTTGAAATGCTGTGTTCTTTATCCTCCATGCATAATGCCCCTTGTTATGCCCAAATAACTCGATTTTAGTTTCATCAGTCCACGGCACCTTATTCCAAAATGAAGCTGGCTGTGCTGTGGGCGGAGAAAAGGCTCGTTGTGCATCACTCTCGCAAACAACATCTCCTTGTGTAAAGTGCGCCGAATAGTTGAACGATGCACAGTGACTCCGTCTGCAGCAAGATGATGCTGTAGGTCTTTGTTGCTGGTCTGTGGGTCGACTCTGACTGTTCTCACCAGTCGTCGCTTCTGTTTATCCGAGATTTTTCTTGGTCTGCCACTTCGAGCCTTAACTTGAACTGCGTCTGTGGTCTTCCATTTTCTCAATATGTTCCTAACTGTGGAAACAGACAGCTGAAATCTCTGAGACAGCTTTCTGTATCCTTCCCCTAAACCATGATGTGAACAATCTTTGTTTTGAGGGCATTTGAGAGTTGTTTTGAGACACCCATGTTGCTACTCTTCAGAGGATATTTAAAGAGGAGGGAAAACTTACAATTCCCCTTAAATACTCTTTATCATAATTGGATTTAGTTGTGCAGGGAGGTCAGGGGTCACTGAGCTTACCAAGCCAATTTGAGTCCCAATAATTAGTTCTAAAGATTTTGGAATCAATAAAATGACAAGAGTGTCCAGATTTATGCACCTGCCTAATTTTGTTTAAACAATTATTGCAACAATTATTCTGTAAATCCTATGAACTTCGTTTGACTTCTCAAATATCACTGTGTCTGTGTCTCCTATATGATATATCTCCTATATATAACAACTAATGATTTATACAAGAAAATCATAAAAATTAACAAGGCTGCCCAAACTTACGCATCCCACTGTAATTACACCGAAATATAGGTTTACTGCATGGTGAAGTTATATGTTAGTCTCTGACAAAACGCTTATTGCTTATGGACATAAGTCTCCAGTATAATTTTTTGCAGGAACAAACTTGAAAAGAAAACACCTCAAGAGAGAGAAAAAGACATACTATTATAAAATTATTAGTTTTTTCAAACATCAAGCAGGAACGTTGTTTTAAAATGTTTATTATCCTCAGTTAGACCCGTGACAATGCGAACAAAATGAATGAGTGACGAAATATCAAAATATCTTTTTTTTTCCAGTGTACACCAGATCCATTAAGCTTACACATATATACAACACACATAATGTTGTTTACATACAGACATGCGTGTTCGCATATGTACATCGTGTAGACTGCAATACTGATATGCGTACGCATGTTTAACGGCTCACGTTCTGGTTCTTGACGAGACGGTGTTTTTGAACTGCCCTACGCGCCGTTACATGTGTGTATCTAAACGTGATTGGGATTGCTGTCAAGCTCGGTGCCTTGAATTCAAATTGTAGTCTGGTTATGCTGTTGTAATATGCAAAAGGAGCTTCCTAGATTAGACATATATATCTTCATATTTTAATATGTATCTTATCTTTTTTTTAATATGTACAAATATTCACCTAGATGTGGCGATATTTGATCAGCTGTTTATGATATTTTCTGAAAGGATAAAAAAATAAAAATAAAAATAAAATAAACAAACCCACAGGTCCCAACTTCAGTCTTCTCCTTGTAGTACTGTGCTTACTACTTAAAAAAACAACAAAAAAAAAAAAAACACCACTCTACCACTGATACCTTCATCTAATACTATGAAATGTCTTTAGGTCCAAACCTTATCCTTTTTGGAGTTGGTAATGTCTGATAGCTCACTGCTTGGCAATTTGGCATCACACCTGAGTCCAGGTAAAGCAGGCGACTGAAATCTAAAGGATGGTTCACATGAGGACTGATTTAAATCTCCCAATAGATCAGAATACATTATCCCTTTTACATAAATGAGTTCCGTTTTTTCGCTGCACAGGGGTTCAGTAAGATCCTTCGGCACTGTTAGAGCAAAAAGGTCCGGCTGGTGGCACCAAATCCAATGTGCGACTGATTACAGTGGTATATTTTGTTAGTAAAAAAAAAAGTATGTACAAAAACAAGCAAAAAAAAAACAAGCATAAAGGAATTAACCTCTGAGGGATTGGTGGCGATTTGAGCATGTGGTCAAGGCTGGCCAGGCTGTCTGCAAATCAAACAAGCATGAGGAGCTCTCAAGAAGAAAAAAAAGATGTGATTCTTCATCATTGTCATCCTCATTTGTGTCAAATGGCACAGTCTTGTCTCTGACACTTAAGAAAATGAGCGAATGAGATACCAATGTGTCAGAGTTCAAAATGGGCGTTTATATAAGGGCTGGCATGATTATAGACAAAACACTTCCCCTTTAAAGGTCATTGTCGCAGTGGACTTCCTCGACCTTTGCAGAAAGGACGTGGTGGCCACTCGAATCCGTTTTCATGTAAATCTGTTTGAGTCTGCACAGGTCTGTTGTGCGTGTAAATATAAAGTCCGAAAGGATTTCATTAGTAGATTTCTTTATAGATATAGATACATCTCTTTAAATTGAATTTTGGCTCGTCTCTCTCGGATTGCTGCGCTCTGTGGCTGTTCTCTGGCTCTTGTCAGTTCAGTGGCGTGTTTAGTTGGCTCGGAGAGTGTAGCAGTACAGCTCCGGCCCGCTAGCAGCATTTCTTCTTGCGTTTGCTGTTCCTGCTTAGTTTGACCACTTCGCTCTGCTGTTGCTGCTGCTGCTTGGCCATGGACTCTTTTCTCGCCCTGAGAACCAGCCCTGTAATGCAGTTGAACATCTGAGAAGACAAAAAAACAAAACAGATAAGATGATTAGAGATACAAAAACAAAGCACCCTAATAGAACTCAGCTAAATCTGTGCAACACAGACTTGTGGGATAAAGGGTAATGTGTTCCCTTTAAACTCTCATATTTTCTACATTCATTACATGTAAAGGGAAATATTTGAAACGTCTTTATTATGGTTTTACTGATTATGGCTTGCAGGCCAAAAAAAAAAAATTATCCAATATCTGAAAATATTAGAATGTTTACATAAACTACTATTCATACAGTATAACTGCCATGTATGACTGACTTGACAAGTTAAAAACTTGGGAAAAAGCTTCACAAGGAGTGGAGTGTGTCTGAGTCAGTGCATCAAGAGCCACCATGCACAGATGTTCTCAGGAAATGGGCTGTTGCATTTACTAGCATTAAACCACTCCTGAACCAGAGACAAAGAAGTGACCTTTTATCTGGGCTGACAAGAAAAAGAACTGGACTGTTGCTCAGTGGTTCAAAATACTCGTTTCAGATGGAAGTCATTTTTTTTTTTATTTGTGTCCGGAGGAAGAGTAGAGAGGCACATAATCCAAGTTGCTTAAGTCGGTGAGTATTTTACTTTACATGTATTAAATCTAGAAAACATTTCACTTTTTTTTTTTTTTTACAATATTCTAATTTTTAGACATGCACTATATAGTTAGTTAAATTTCTGAATGCTAGATGCTACAAAATCCAATAATTAACAGCCTAAGATATCTGGAATGTACTGGAATATGACAAAGAAAATACAGTGCAATTTTTATGCATCATGGATCTAAAAGACATGACCCTGACATGAGACTTTTTTCTTTCTTCTATCGCTGAGAGGCTTATTTTAGTAAAAACAAAGTATGTGCCATATATAATTGAGCTACAGTTGTAGTACTTGAGTTGTAGTACAGACGTTATTTGGGCTGGTTTTTATCAGAGTTATTATAAAAGGTTTCAGCAGTGTATATATTATTTTTTTCCCACACCCTGGCAACCCTGACCAGCACAGAGCAAGTGTGTCCAGCAAACAAAAATAAAACTTGTTTGCATGCTGTTTTTGCATATACAGTGGAACCTCGGATTACGAGTAACGCGGTTTACGAGTGTTCCGCAAGACGAGCAACAATTTTTTATGATTTTTTACTTGAAAAACGAGCATTGTCTTAGTTTACGGGCATGCTCTTGTTTTAACATCGAGCGTCACGTCATCATAAGTGAGCCAACGGTTTTTCTCTCTCTTGCAGCGAAATTGTAGGTAATCGTCTCTCCTGCTGGGTGAATACACACGCGCGCGCGCGCTGTGTGTGTGTGTGTGTGTAATGTGCGTGCGCGCACACACACACACACACACACACATTAACGAAGAGACCGTTTTTAAAACGGTTAAAAAATTAGCAAGGAACATCCCTAGTCACACTCGCGTGAGCGCATACTAAAGGGATCACTACTGTAAAGTAAAAAAAAAAAAAAAAAAAAAAAAAAATTGAACAGCTCCTCACCTTTGAAAACAGTCGCGACAGAGAAGAGTTTGTGTGTTTATTTGGCAACCTGAAAGGAGAGGAGCTGTAAAGCCGAGACCTATCGTATACAAATTAAGCTCGTAATCCGAGGTTCCACTGTATAACGTAACTTAGTTGTGACTGAAATTGAAACTGTATGATGGTGAGACTATGCAATCAATCCACAGTTCACATGCAGGCTAAACTGTGGGATGAGATCTATATGCATGTGGGCGGAGCCACGGGTACCCTCTAGTTAATATTAATAAAAAAGAATTAACCTATACTGATAAAGCTTATTATTATTATCTTCAATATCAAACCCATTTAAAAGTGCTAATTTTTAAATTTATTTTAGTATTCCCTTTCACAACCCACCCTCTTTTTTGTTGCGGTTCATGCCTCCAATCTTTACAACTTTATGGAGCTAAAGTTTATCTCATAAAATTCCTTTCTCACATTCTAAATTAGGAATTCTAAGTTCCTATTCAGACTGAATCTTTCCCCCCCCCTCTATTTTATTTGTCTGAGCTGGCCTCCTGGGTTGTTAAAGCCTGAATGCAGCAGCTGAAATGAATCAGTCCGTTTTTTGTGCTTGTTGAAAAAGAAAATCCTTTTCAATAGTTAATAAATAAATTATTTACATTTGGTAGAATTGGACCCAGCAGCCAGTTTTGAGTGGACATGACTGCTGGAGTAGTAAAACTGTCTGAGAGAGTGGGATAAAAATCCTCTTGTGCACAGTTGGAGCTCAAACCCTGCTGCTTTTACAGTTTCCTTACATCCTCCACGTTGATGTTCTCCTTAGCGCTAGTTTCAAACAGCCGGATGTCCATCTGCTCTGCAAACTTCTGTGCGTCTGCTGTCTCCACCACCTTAGAGTTGGGGTCGTCGTTCTTATTACCCACTGTATCAAAAAAAAAGACAAGGGTTTATGAAACAGATATGAGTGCTAACATTGATGACGATTAATAGCTAAGAAAACAATATTGCTGTAATTATATGCTGACGTCATGTTTTTAAATGTCATTTTATGCTACACGTGGTCTGTGTGATGAAAAGGAGGACTTACCTAATATTCGACAAACATCGTCACAGTTCTGGTTGATTTCATGAAGCCATCGTTTGACGTTTACAAACGACTCTGCACTCGTCACATCATAAACCACTATCACGCCATGCGTGCCTCTGTAATACCTGCAGAGAAACGGTTTAAAATTTAGGTTGCTACTGGTGTACATTTTACACACACATACACACAGATATTAATTTTACTATTGACGGGGTACGCTGCTCAAACAAGTAGTAGCTCAGTTAGTCTTGTATGTTGGTTCTCCCATGATCACGTGGGTTTCCTTTGGGTTCACTGGTTTCCTTGAACCTTTAAAAAAACAGGCTGGTGAGTGAACCACCTCTGGTAAATTGTCCCGAAATGTGAATGAATGTGCATACATGAATGGCCACATAAAAGACCATGTTAAAATGTGAATTGAATCTTAATCACATATATGACATTCAAAAATGGCCGAAACAACTCATATTATTATGATTCCATGTTTCACATACAGTTGACAGACATAAATCCAGCTGAAGATTTTGGCTGATAAAAACAGATATTGTTTACTTCTACATATAGGTTTAATTATGTGTGCATTTTCATGTTAAATGTGAAGAAACTATCTAAAATCTTTCATTCTGAACCTGACATACAGATATTTTGGGTGTTCGTGCTGTTATCAAGTTAAGGAGAGGAAATGGGTGGAGTGAAAGCTGAGGTGACCCGAGGCTGCATCACTTCCTGCGAACGTTTCCACAGACGGGAAGTGGTCACCTGAGACGAGCTGTAAAAACTCAAGTCATTCCGCGCTCCACTTTTACTTGCCTTAAAATGCGAGATCACATTTGAACCCTTGTTCACCATCATGTCTGAAATTTCACAGTGGACCTGACACATAACTTGTCATTGTGCGCATCCACAAAGTCACTTATTAGTATATGGCAAGTCAGCAGCCTTGCTTGAGACTGGGATTTCTTGTTTTATTGCTGTTTGGCTGCAAGACAAGGCTTGGATTCACTCTAATAACAGACCACACCACTGAGCTCCCACATACCAGCTAACCTCAATAACAACAACGACAACGAGTACTCAGCTTATCCATCTACTGCAAACAGCTCAGTGTATTATGAGGGTTGCGCACAAGCTCGTCGGTTATGTAGAAAATGATTACACATAGCAGAAGGATCAAGATTGCTGACATTTTTGCAGTCTGCGTAATATGTGCAGTTTTATACATGATTAGGAGCACACTAGCAGAATATAATAAATGTGGAAAGGACATGGAAAAATTTGGAATGTAGGATTTGGGCATTTTTGCTAACAACAGAAATGTAAAAAAAAAACAAAAATTTAATATTTACTAACATAGCACAGCTACTGAGTCATATTAATACAGTATATTATACTAATACATACTGTGTCAACCTAAACGCCTCTCTTGTTATACTGAACCTCCTAACACAGTATGACTGTAGATCAATCCCTGCTATCTGAAATCACCCAAATGAGGATGGGTTCCTTGTTGAGTCTGGTTCCTCTCAAGGTTTTTTCTTATTGCCATCTTAGGAAGTTTTTGCTTGCCACCTCGGGACAAACTGATAATTGTATTTTCTCATACATTTCGAATTTTATATATATATATATATATATATATATATATATATATATATATATATATATAAATTTTTAAGTTATATATGGAATTACTGAATGATTTTGTTATAATTATGCAGACATGATAAACATATAACAAAATTGGTACAGCATATAATGTGGAGAATACAATAAGACTTTTGCACAGCACTGTGTGTGTATATATATATATATATATATATATATATATATATATATATATATATATATATATATAAAACTTAATTGAATATTCCCTGATAGTTTGTGTTACCTTCAACTCAAGGACCACCTTGAGTTGAATACTAATGGAAAATACAATCCACCCAACATGAAGAATTATACTTTGATCTTCGGAGGGCAACTTATAGACTAAAAGGAAGGTAGTTCAGACTTGTGGTTTTACGCTGTCTGAAAAAAAGGAAGTGAGACACATGAATCTTCTTTTTCTCCTTTGATGAAGTGTCATTCTTGTTAAAGTGGTTAAGACTAAACAGAATCAAGAATGTTCTTGATTAGAAAGTGAGCTTGGGCTTAAAAATATATTAATATTTTAAAAATTTAATGTCTTAAACCAGGGCTGTTCAAATTCAGTCTTGTTGGCGCGTTTGTAATGCATTAACAAGTTAACACACTCACTAGACCTAGCAATTACCAGATTAGTTGAAACAGCTATTTTTAATTAACCAGACTGAGCTGGACACTGGGACTATGAGACAAACTTACAAGTTTTACACACAAAAAAAACAGAACAAAAAAACAATATTAAAAAACAATAATAATAATAATAAATTCCATTACCACACCACAGCGATTTTCCTGTAACACGCTGTCTAATTATCTTCAAGATCAGGTGACGGAGCACCAGATTAGTTGTAAAGAACGTAAATGCGAACACAATTTAACAGTTCAGGGTTGTGCAACTATGTTAAACATAACTGTAAATAGACAAAAACTATAACATGTCACACTTTAATTTTATATTAAAATTCACCTGGCAAACTGATGTAGTATGAGAGGAATGAAATAGACTGGGTTTGCTGATATTGAAGAATGATAGAGTTTTAATCCTTGCTAATGTACTACTTTATTCCTTACTATGTTCGTTATCACGATATAGCCTTGAATACAATTTACGACACATCACAAATTAAACTGAATGAAAGAGAAAGACGTCACTTCAGCTTCTGTGGTTCGAGGAAAAAAGAAGTAACTGATTTGGAATCATTCCTCATTTTGATTCATACACTGTGTTTCTTAAGTCGCCTGCTTCTATACCGTCCTCATCATTGTTTTATAATCAATCAATGTTCAGTTTAGCTTAAAAGCTACAAATGGAGGTAAGAAGCAAATCTATATATAAAAAATAAAACAGTAAAGTTGGTATGTCTATACACTGAAGATATTTGCGTGGAAAAAAATTGGATGGATGTAAGATGAGTAATAGAACACATCAAAATGTTTTTTGGAATTTTTCTACTACAGGAAACTACAGGAATTTTGATAGGGTTTTTAACAGATGTATTCCTTCAAGCTGGAGGTAACAGGCTTTGTTTCAGCGCAACTGGCCCACGAGAAGAGAAGATACAGACGTGAATTTCATTTCACAAACGTAAAAATTTTTGTTAATTCCAAAATCCAACAGGTGGCGCTGTACATTTTTTAAAACGCACTTATGAGTGTGCAATAAAATTCCTTCTAATAAGGAAGTAAACTGACTGGGCACCTTAATGGTAAACTAGACAGTAAGGACATTTTTTTTTGCGCTGAATAATAAAGCATTGCAACAGAGAATAATATACTGGTGTCCAAGTACGAACAAGCTTCACGTGAAGCAAAAGACGATGGCGCAAAAACAGACCAGTAGTCAGGGCATGGCCCCTGAGTCCACGCTACTTACGTTGAAGTGATAGTACGGAAACGTTCCTGTCCCGCTGTGTCCCAAATCTGCAGCTTCACCTTCTCGCCGTTTATCTCCACCGTCCGGATCTTAAAGTCCACGCCGATGGTTGTGATGTAGCTACCTGAAATACAGAGTTTGCCAATAAGCTTGAAAGTTTTTAAATCATAGTGATGCTGATGATGGTGTTCCCTCAGGATAGCATAAATAATAATAATTATAATAATAATAATAATAAAAAAACTGTCATAATCTTAATTTCATTGTTAAAATAAAGATTTTAAAATAAGTCACCTATTTGCCTCTTTTAATATACTGTAATGTTTAATATTCACTAGTATTTCACAAAATAATTGAATAGTTGAATAACAGACTCTAAAACTTGCCCTTTAATTGTGTCCATCACCATTAAACAGCTTACACAGATTTCCCTCAACATGTTGTCTTGTAAAACAGACACCAGTAACTCAATTATACTACAGATGCTTCTGGATTTGGATGAGTAACTACATTGTGCTGGATCACACTCTCAGGTTTAGTTTAAATTTTACAAATGACTTTAATTGTGACCTACATAACCACTATAGCACCCTACTTGGCTACATAACGTATTATATAAAAGTCACATTATGAAAAGGGTCCTACCTGAAAATGTGTTGTCTGCAAACCTTAGCAGTAGACTGCTTTTCCCGACACCTGTGGTAAAATCACACAAAAGGGAAAGTAATGAGAAGAGTGACGTGCATTAGCAACCTGCCTCTTAGTGACCTACACCTGGATGCACTGCCATTTGTAAAAGACAAACATTAAGGCGTGATTTCTGTTTCAAAACGACACAGCGGCTAACCAGGAAACAATGCGAGGGACCTGTAAATCCTTAAACATACATCGTACTCTGGACTGCAGCAACTCGTGACACTTGAACTCAAGCAAGCTAGAAAGTCCCAATGACCTGATTATGGGCCTTATCTCATATGGTACCGCACTGCAGGCACATGACATGACAAATATGTTAAACAATAAAATCTGCACTAAACAAAGTTAGTAATGTGAAATCTAAAAAAAAAAATTATATATATATATATATATATATATATATATATATATATATATATATATATATATACACACACACAATAATGCCTTAAAAAAAATGTTTGATGAAAAGTTTTTTTTGTGGTTTTTATTTTAATGAATCACCTGTGGAAGCCAGAATGTAAATCAATATTCATGCTAACTCTTATGTAATAATTTTAATTTTAAAAATGGGAAGCTGTTATTAAAAAAAAATCTAATCAAAAAGATTTACATTTAAGGCATTCAGCAAAAGCCCTTATCCAAAGCAACCTACATTTATCTTTTTCATGAATCTGACCAGTTGAAGATTAGATGACATCCTCAAGGGCTCAACAGGTTGGCAAATCAACCTGGGATTAGGTTTTGACCTCAGGAACTTCTATTTAGCAGTCCAATGACTTGACTATTAATCAATCACTGCCTACTAGTACCAAAGGACGAGTGGTGGTGGGTCTGGTTTTATTCGATATCGGGTGTTTGTTTCAAAGTCCACTTGGGTCTGAATGAAAATAAAAATATGAAGGTAAAATAGTAGTAGAGCAATACCTTTTGGCTACCTAGTATATTTATTCAATCACTTTTTATACCGTGTATCCTGTCCAGAGTCTCGCAAGGTCTGGAGTCAAGAGAATTCGGCATGAAATGCTAAACGGAATGCTGATCCATAGCAGGGAATACATGCACACACTCATTCACACTACAGGCAATTTGGGAACGCCAGTTAGCCTAATCTGCATGTCTTTGCACTGTGGGAGGAAACCAGAGAACCTTAAGGAAAGCCACCAAGCACTGAGAGAACACGCAAACTCCATGCACACAGATCCAAAGCAAGGACTCAAACACTCAACCCCCTTTTAAGCCTATTTATTTTCGGATTAACACACAAATCAATGCATTTTTACCCCCTGTGGATTACAGTGCCTGGGTTACAATGTTATCCGGATGCAAAATGCCTTCAATGCTAAATTAGTGCATCTTAATCGTGGTTGATATTTTGCAGGTTTCTTTTGCAGCCAACTCACGTGATTCACCCCATTTTCACACATTTACAAATCTGAACTGAACTGGGAAAGTTGGAGGAAGCAGAACGACTAAATGTAGAAAATGAGATCATTTTCACTTTCAGTATAACAGGCTGAAAGGAGCCTTGAAGATAACCGGAAATGTATTTAGGGTTCACAGTGACCGCTCATGTCTCTTAAATGCAACCACAGGCTTGCAGTATTTAAAAACACCATTTAAAGCTTTGTGGAAGCTCATAAAGACAAGCCACAGGGTGTATGTTCAGCTTTAATGAATAAAAAAATGGCTTTGGAATTCAATCCAGTGATAACATTACTTCTGATATTGATGTGATATTTTGTACCTGTCTTTTTATTTAAAAATATTCTATTAAACTGACAAGACAGAATCAACACATTCATCAATAATTAACCTTTTAAACCTTTTATTCAGCCTTAAAGGCAAACTGAGACAGAAGGTTAAACATTTGGGGCTTTTTTATACATAATGATGATTCAGATTTGACCCTTAGATTCATGGACACACAAAATAAATCCCAGTGTGCTGTAAATCCAAGCTGTATTACTTTATAACGTTAATCACTAACCAACAGACAAACACAGATCTTAACTTTTACTGAGTGCTTTTACTGAGAGGCTGAGTGCTGATTGCTTGTGCTAAAAAAAAAAAAATACGACCACAGATGACACTTCAATTAATGCAAGGATATAACAATCCGTATTGAAATAACTAACTCGGGGTATTTAATCAATAGTGTCTGACAAGCTAGCATGATCAAACGCAGAACACTGCACTCCCGAGTCATTATAAGCACAAAGCTAAACTAGCTTAACATCCGGATAACAAGACATGTTATTCATCGTGTTTACTTATAACCGATTTTCTGTTCTTAAATCGCCGGTTCAGTGTTTGTTTCTCCAGCAAACTTCCCGCCTTGAACTACATTCGCCAACTAGCCTCACCGAGTGTGTACACATCACTTAGCCGGCAGCTAACAAGCGATGGGAGTATCGCACAAAAAAATAAAATAAAACACGTCTCTTAATAAATTTGCTTCACACCAACGTGTTAAAAGTAATAATTAAAATCTAACCCAAACATTAACCAAGACAAATCAAGGTAATTTAGCAGTTAGCCGCGAGTTTTCTAGGAGAGGCCTGTTTCCCGTCCAGGATCCCCGCGCTTTCCTTACCGCTGTCGCCGATGATGAGCAGCTTGAAGAGGTAATCGTAGTCCCGCGCCATGGCACTCACTGCTCGCTAGCGCCCAGTTTCCCGTTTCAATATCCGGTGTGTGAAACACAATGGTGGGTGGAAACCGGTGCCTGTCTCCCCCCCGGCTGAGGCTGTAGCCTTTTTCCGAAAGATGTCTCGCCTTAGCCGGTGGGTATTTTCGACACTCGGTCTTTTTCAGACCCAGAAGACATGCGGCTGCTTTCGGCGATGTTAGCCCGCTGCTAGCTGCGGTTTATCATTGCACCCGCCCTGCTAGCCAAAGACCCGCACTGCGCATGCGCAGACACACAATCGCACGTATGACGCGCATCCCGTTTTATTCAAAGCAACGATGGATTATCTGAAGGTAGGTCAGTGCGTATATACACACATGCACGCCCTTCTCTTCATAACTGATACATTAACGTGCCACCACATTTTAATAATAAGCTGCAACAACGTTTATACTATTAAATAACACACAAACGTCAAAAAAAATCTGTTTAAATTTTTTTATTCATTCATGTTCAAATCAAGCAGGTTATGATGGTTTTCTGCTTGTTTTTAGTCGAACAGGCCAAAGCCCATGTCCTCATCAGACTCCTCAGATTCCTCCTTGGCTGGCTCTGCAGCGGCGGCTGGAGCAGCAGCGGGAGCAGCGGCTGCCGCAGCGGGAGCTGCAACTGCAGCAAAAGCAGATGGATCAGCCAGGAAGGCCTTGACCTGGAGTGGAGCAGAAGCAAAAAAACAAAGTTACATCATGATCACCGCATCATGCCATGTTTAAACTGAGGGTGTTCCCATAATTAGTACAAATCGTCACACGATAACTTCCCTGTAAGTCACAGGTGTCAAACCTTGCCCAGAAAAAGCACGTGTGGGTGCAGGCTTTCATTTCAGCCAAGTAGATGCCACACCCTAGTCTATTAAAAGCTAATTAAACAGTTGGACTCAGGTGTGGCTTCTGCTTGGTTGGAATGAAAGGCTGCACTCACACTGAACCTTTCTGGATAGGGTTTGACACCCCTGCTTTAAGTGACAATTTTATTATGTATCAGAGGTGAGATTGATTTCCTAGCTTTGTACTGTATTCAATGTGAAAATGACAGTGCTGCACAAAAAAATAATCATAAAATCCCCAAACAATCAAGATTCAATTATTTTCCCTATGTATTTTACATCACAGTGGCATTGATTTCACCCCCCACTTATCCCAAGACTGGCAACTAGGTGGTGCTGGGGTTTAACCCCCCCCCAACCTTCAGATCAGTGATCCAGAGCCTTAACAGTCACGGCTGCCCTCAACATGGGACTCAAACCAATGACCCTGGGATTAGGAGTCTCATGCTCTACCGACTGAGCTAGCCAGGCTTATAGGCCTTTGTGATTACAAAAGGCTGCATTTATTGATAATACATGCATAGTCCAAAACTAAATGTCAATTTTAGCATTTTGTTTTGTATAACTGAGTTGATAAATATTGGCGAACTTCCTCTTGAGATCATTTGTCCCACAATTTGGTGCTAGTCTAAATATGGCTCCCAACACAGCAGATTTATTATCAGCTGATTAAGTGTTGAATTTAAATGGATATTCTTCACACCAGACAGTGCAAATAGACAATAGGAATTCTACCCAAAAGGCTTAATTATCCAGGCGTATTTTTTATCCGAATCCTAGCGTCCCTGCATGCCGGAGGAAGCTGGCACACAGGGATAGAAGGAAACGGATTTCTGTTTGCAGGGGGAACGACAGAGCAGCACTGCAACAGCTGCTTTGTAACCTAACCTGCACTGACAGAAACTAAATCCCAGAGGTAAAGCGTTTGATTTTACCTTATCAGCCAGAGGGAAGGAATAGTCTGTCTCCACAGTGACAGCCAGAACCCTCTTGTATCCATTGATGACGGAATGAGGGATAGAGGCAAGAGTTGGGTAGCCAATCTGCAGACACACACTGGCGATGTTCCTCACACCCTAAAAAAGAGGGGGGAAAAAACAGTTAAAAGAATTCAAACAATGAGATTTGTGCAGGAAAAACCCACTCAAATATATGAGGGAAATCAAGTTTCGCAGGATAAAATTTCTAAACGGCCCACTTACCTCCAAGAACCTCTTGTGCAGGGCATCCTCAGTGATGTCGAGCACCTCAGGGCTATAGACGCTGCCATTGTCATAGACCTGCTGGATGATCAACCCGTAGGAAAAGGGCGAGATGTTCAACATGTTGAGCAGCGTGGCCTCGCTGGCACCCACCTTATCTCCAGGCTTAATCAGTTGCACATCACTCTGGGAAAGGAGGAGTGCACACATTAGATACATAGCTCACAAGATATGCAAAAAAATAAAACACATAAAATACTTGACTTACCAGGATTTCAATAGTTCCTCTGGAGATCTTGGTGGTGATACCCAAAGCCTGGAAGAAGGAGGTCTTTTCAGGACCCAGCCCAGTGTTCTGAGCAGGCACAATCACCTCGCAAGGAGCGATGGCACCAGCACGGGCAGCAGCTGGCACCTTAACAAAAGATAACCATTAAAACGCAATTCAGCACATTATGAATTTTAAAAACAAGCTATAAACATTGGGATATAGAATTACCTTATTGGCCAGCAGCAAGTCCCTGACCTCAGCCAGGTCTTCCTTGGTAAAGACAAAGCCCACATTTCCACGGATGTGAGGAAGCAGCCTGTTTTAAGAAGAAAAAAAAAAAAAAAAAAAAAAGGGCCAGACAATAGATTACTTTCACATAAAAATAAATAAAAATTTGGGTGCACATCCACTATTAAAAAATGCAAATGTTTGAGACTAAGCGTCCCTGTAAGCCGTGGGGATGCAGGCAGACAGGGATAGTAAGAAACAAGTTGATTTTTGCAGGGGGAACGACCAACCAGCACGGCAACAGCTGATTCGTAACTGATCCTGCACATTGAGTGATGGACATGGAGTGACTATAATAAATTTCTGCCATTTGACTAAAGAAAGATAGTTTAGTCTAGAAATTGGAAATACAGTTTCTCTACATTCATTAAGCTATACATACTTTGTTTACTGTAATTCACAAACTCAAAAATCTACATCCGAAAAGACAACCAATAAAGACAGACCCAGCCAGCCCCAACCCACCCAACGGGCACATACGCACTTCTCCAAGGCTGGGTTGTTCTCCAGGTGGCCACGGATAGCCTTGCGCATCATGGTGTTCTTGCCCATGAGCACGACTGCCTTGCCCCGCAGGGACAGACGGATGGTCTGCATCTGCTTGGAGCCGACGTTGTCTGCGCCCACGATGAAGCATTTTGGGAAGTCATTCAGCAGTTGCTGCAAATCAGAAAGCAAAGTTAAAGCAAGAAGAGTAAAACTTCAGTCCCTTTAGGATACTAGCGACATGTTTGAGACTAAGCGTCCCTGTAAGCCGTGGAATGCAGGCAGACAGGGATAGTAAGAAACAAGTTGATTTTTGCAGGGGGAACGACCAATCAGCACTGCAACAGCTGATTCGTAACTGATCCTGCACATTCAGAGTTTCTACCAACAAGCACATTCAAGACATTAGAGGCAAAGGTTCTTTAAACAAAGAACAAAAGTCAACCTTCACACTATGCCTAATATTGACATTTTAGGAGAAAATGTCAAGAGCAATTCAACAACTTTGAGTTATGATCACGTGGGTCACATGAGAATGATTGTGTGCTTTGTGCCTATGGAGAGTCCAGAGGGAACAGAAAGCAGATGTGTTCTAAACAGCAGTTCACTTCTGTACATAAATTTGAACAGAATAACGATCCGTCCCTGGGCAGTGTGCTCACACGAATTTTTCTGTTATGGGGTCTCTATGGCAAAAGCATCCTCAAATTGAAATGTGGTTCCCCCCCCACTTGGAGAAATTTAAAAGGGGCTCACTGTTTTAGGGCCCTGGGATCATTTCCAAGAAGAATTGACCGCAAAGTTTTAGACACTACGTCAGTCCCCTCTGAAATCTGTGCACATAGCACGCCTCAGTCTCATCTTCTGACCTACACAGCCATAGTTGATTAAAGTAGGAAGGCATGCAAAATTGAAAACATTATTTCCCCCAAAATACAATTAGGCATACCGTGACGTTAACTTCCCTGTTCTCATGTCTTGTGTTTAATGGTGGCCTACAAACCAAATAGATGCATACTGCCACCTGCTGTATCGGTGGATGTAAATACACAAGTGTCCAAAAGAGCAAACCTATTGTGAACACTGGGCAGAGAATAAATCATGACTAGTAGAAAAGTGCTCTTAATCTTCACACTGGCTTTGTTCAAAATGTCAAAAGTGACCCATAGCAGCTTAATTTAATTCTAAGCCACAAATTGTGTATTCTGCATGAACAACTTGTTTATTAACTTCAGTCAGGGTGAATATTAAAAATAAAATTTTAAGTACATTTTGGGGTAAACTGGTTAAATATTTGTAACTTCTTAAAGATTGAATTTAACACTCATGTCGATCACCTGTCAAATTTTGAGGTTTGTTTTGGGTCTATAATACGAAGCAGGATGAGGATCACACGAGCATGATGTCCTGGATTAAAGACCGTGCTTTACAACACCAGTGGAAAAGATGATGAAAATGGACACTCACAATGATCTTGATGAAGTAGTTGGACTTCCACGTGGCCCTGTCTTCCCTGGGCATCTTTGCAGTGCTTCCAAGGATCGGTTAAGAGCCGGTTTAAAGACAAGGTGATTTATCTTAGAGAAGAAGAAATAAAATATTAGAAAATGTGTGGCACAAACTAAGTAACGTTTTAATCATAACTTCATATAACATGTGCAGGATTAGCCATTAGCACAATACCTCTTTTTTTAATAGGGTAGTAAAATACACTAAATATAAACGTACCACGAAAGTCCACTCAGACTCGCAGTACTGACTGTGTGGTAACCGAGCGCGTGAACACATGGCGCCGTCCAACATGGCGCCGACAAGGTAACAGGCCTTTAGCTAACAAGGCTAACTCTCAACCAAAAACACAAACTACGAGCAAAAACTGTCGTCTTTATTAAATACAGATATGGTGAAGTGTTAAAAGTAACCTCTCCCTTCGCATTCTGAGTAAACAAGCATTTAATCCTAAGATAAACCTAAAAGAAAATGTGAAAATCCCGCGCTACACGAGAGCGGACCTCACCTCAGTAGGGACGCGTGAAAGAAAAGAGACTGAGAAAGGAACTCAGGCGGTATTATAGAACAGCGTGCTGCACGCTGATTGGTCAAAACCGCTGTCACTTATTATGTCCCGTCCACTACATGGAGGAAATAAGCGCGCCATTTTGCATATCACGGAAAGCTACATTTAATGTAACATATTTAAATTAAAAAACATCATAATTAAGTAAGGCCCTAGTGGTGGCGAGATTAAGATTCATTTAGGTGTCGAGAATTCCCATAGAGCCGACAGTTTTACCCAAACTTTCAATTCATGAAGCTTCATTGACGAACTCGTTGTACTGACATCTAGTGGACAAAATTTGTATAGCGAAGAGATCCCAGTGTCAATTAATATGGACATGGCGCTCCAAGTACTATTGCATTAATCAGTGAAAAATCCACTAGGCAAATATATATACAGTGTTCAGCTATATAGGGTATATATAATCTTTAATTTATGTATTTTTTCTTTATATAATAATCTATATATATATATATATATATGTTATAAATTATTATATAAAGAAAAAATATAGATATATATAATAGATAAAAAAATATATAAAATCTTTAAGACATTGTCCCAGTTCTTATTCGGAAAACGAAACCAACTACCTGTCAATTAGACCCTCTTCCAACTCAATTAGTCAAAGTTTGTCTTCCGATTCTCTTACCATTTATCACTGAGATCATCCACTCTTCTCTGACTTCTGGCATCGTCCCCAATTTCTTTAAAACTGCATTAATAACTCCTATACTCAAGAAACCAGGTGCTGATCCAAACAACTTTGATAATTTTCGTCTAATTTTAAATCTGCCATTCCTATCAAAAATCCTAGAGAAGGTTGTTTCAGCACAGGTACATAATCACCTGTCAATTAATAACTTATTTGAACAATTTTAATCAGGTTTCCGTCCTCAGCCTAGTACCGAGACTGCCCATGTCAAAATATCCAATGATCTTCTGGTAGCAGCTGATTCAGGACTTCTGTCTATCTTAATACTTTTTGATTTAACCTCAGCATTTGACACCATCTCCCTTAATATTTTATTAAAAAGACTAAGGTATATTGGAATTGTAGATACTTCCTTGGCTTGGTTTCTTCATATCTCTCTCACCGCAATCAATTTGTTCAGCTAGGCCAGATTAAAGCTATATCTTTACCCATCACTGTAGGAGTCCCTCAGAGGTCAGTCTTGGGGCCCTTACTCTTTATCATCGACTTATTGCCCTTGGGGAACATTTTCCGGAAATATGGTGTCCAATTTCATTGCTATGCTGATGACGCCCAGCTCTATATTTCCTTCAAACCTACTTCTGACCTTCCTCCATCTTCTCTTTTAAATTGTTTAGCTGAAATTAAATCTTGGTTCTCAAATAATCTTCTTAAACTCAACATTAGTAAAACCGAAATAGTCCTCGTGGGCACCAAAAATACTCTATCGAAGACCAGTAGTTTTTCGCTATGTGTTGATGGTTCTACAATCTCTCCTTCAACACAAGTTAAAAGCTTGGATGTTATCCTTAATAGCACCCTATCCTTTGAAGTACACATTAATAAAATCACTAGGACAGCGTACTACCACATCCGAAACATTAACCGTCTCCGTCCTTTGGTCTTCCCCTCAAACTCCTACATAAGTTACAGTTAGTACAGAACTCAGCCGCTAGAATACTCACTAAAACTCCAACATAACTCTGTTCTTCAACAGTTACACTGGCTTCCTGTCCAACAGCGCATACATTATAAAATTCTGTTTTTTGTTTAAGGCATTACATAACCTGGCTCCGTCATATTTAACAGATCTTCTCCTAACTTATACTCCTTCTAGAAACCGGAGATCATCATCGTCTCTAAATCTGGTTCTTCCTCGTATGTGTTTGGCAACCATGTGATTTTGACCTTTTAGCTACGCTGCCCCTTACCTGTGGAATCTACTACCACTTGATATCCGTAATAGTAACTCCATTTCTGTTTTCAAAAACACATCTCTTCAGGCAGACATACTTTTAACACTGCATTGTATGTATATAGTCCTCCTTTTTTATTATTATTATTATTATTTTTATTCATTTTTTTCCTTCATTTATTTATTTATTTGTTTTTATGGTGTGTAAGGTGTCCTTGAGTGTCATGAAAGGCGCCTACAAATAAAATCTATTATTATTATTATTATTACCTGTCAACCTGTCCATCACCAAAGCAAACAAAAAGGGGCTTAGAGCCGATCCTTGATGCAGGATGCTTTTCTGTCACACCTACAGCACATCTCACTTTCTGTCTTAAAGCTCTCATACATGTCCTCCACCACTCTAACACACTTCTCAGCCATTCCAGACCTCCTCATACAATACCAAAGCTCCTCTCTCGGCACCATGTCGTATGTCTTCTCTAAGTCTATAAAGACACTATGCAACTCACTGTTTTCTTCTCTGTACTTCTCCATCAGCATCCTCAAAGAAAATACTGCATCTAATGTACTCTTTCTAGAAATTAAACCATATTGCTGCTCACAAATGCTCACCTCTGCCCTTAACCTAGCTTCCACTACTCTTTCCCACAGCTTCATTTTATGGCTCATTAGCTTTATGCCTCTGTAATTGCCATAGCTCTGCACATCTCCCTTATTCTTAAAAACACCAATACACTTCTCCTCCATTCCTCTGGAATCCTCTCACTCTCCAAGATCTTGTTAAACAAACTAGTCAGAAACTCTACTGCCACCTCTCCTAAGCACATCCATACCTCCACAGGTATGTCATGAGGACCAACAACCTTTCCACTCTTTATCCTCTTTAACGCCCTTCTCACCTCACTTTTACTAATATTTGCTACTTCCTGTTCCACAACAGTCACCTCTTCTACTATTTGTTCTCTTTCATTTACCTTTTTCATCAACTCTTTAAAGTACTGCTTCCATCTTCCCATCACCCTCCTGGCATCTGTCAGTACATTTCCATCCCTATCTTTAATCACTCTAACCTGCTGCACATCCTTCCCATCTCTATCTCTCTTCCTTGCCGACCTGTACAGATCCCCCTCTCCCTCCTTACTGTCTAGCCTAGCATACAAGTCCTCATATGCTCTTTGTTTGGCCTTTGCCACCTCTACCTTCACCTTACTCTGCATCTCCCTGTACTCCTGTCTACTCTCTTCAGTCCTCTCAGTGTCCCACTTCTTCTTAGCTAGCCTCTTTCCCTGTATACACTCCTGGACTTCCTCGTTCCACCACCAAGTCTCCTTCTCCACTTTCCCCTTACCAGATGATACACCAAGTACCCCCCTACCTGTCTCCCTGATCACATTGGCTGTAGTTGTCCAGTCAACTGAAAGCCCCTCCTGACCACCCATTGCCTGTCTCAACTCCTCCCTAAAGACTTCACAACATTCTTCCTTTCTCAGCTTCCACCACTTTGTCCTCTGCTCTGCCTTTGTCCTCTTCACCTTCCTCACCACCAGGGTTATTTTACACACCACCATTCTGTGTTGTCTGGCTACACTCTCCCCTACCAACACTTTGCAGTCACTAATCTCTTTCAGATTACAACGTCGACACAAGATGTAGTCGACCTGAGTGCTTCTGCCTCCACTCTGAAGTCCAAACCTGTCCATCACATTTTCATCACCTCCGTTCCCTTCCCCAACATGTCCATTGAAGTCTGCACCAATCACCACTCTTTCACCTCTGGTTTACAAATGATGCACATTCATTAGTGAAGAATCTGATTTAATGGAGATATTGAGCCAGTCTCTGATTATTATCAGTCCTGAAAGATTTTTACATCAGAGAGGAAATGACCTTTAGATTGTTACAGTCATACGCCCTTATACCTTATCCGAAAGGAACTTAAATTTTATTTTCATTATACATCTGAGCAGTTAAGGGTTAAAACCCTTGCTTAAGGCCCAAACAGGGGCAATTTGGTGGTGGGGTTTGAATCTGGGACCATCAGGACCAATCTCTCAATGCCATACCCACTGACCTACCCCTAGTTCTAATGGATATAAGAGTAGATTAGACTAGATCACTGCCTATATAGCACTCAGAAGCACAACAACACACAAAGCTAACTAATATCAGGCAGCTAGTTAGTTCTGTAGATTGTGTACTGTCTTTGAATAGGCGCAGAATGAGCTTAAAACTAAATGGTCTTAGGACACTGATGTCTGAAGTTACTGTATGTTAGCTGAAAATTGAGGGTTTTTAGCCCCTCGTATTCATTCAGGTGAGTTTATTGTGCTAAAACATGATTTAACTTTTGATATTAATAATCAGGGCAGTAACTAAGGAAAAGGAATAATAGACATTACCGAACGCTCAGTTCGTGTGTAGTACTGTATGTATGTTTTTCTTTATGTGAACGGAGCATGTATTAAAATTGACCCAAACAAATGAGAATGTGAATGTCGAAGAGCTTGATTTAAAAAAATGAATAAATGAGTGAAAAATTTTTGACACCTGGTTTCATGATGTAAGGTGTGAGAGAGGTTGGCTCAGGAAAACCCAGCAGCTGCTGCTAGGAGATGGAGCAGCACTGTGGCAGAACGGGTGTATCATACACCTTACCCCAACAGCTTGTGGCATATAGATGGAAATATGCGCCTCATAAGGTGAATTCATAATGGGGAAATTGTTCAATCTATGACCTCATACTGCAATGATTTGGTCAAGGCTCTAGGTTAGGTTTTCATGATTTAGCCATCCAGTAGACACCAAGTCAGTGCTACTGACAATTATTTGGGAATGCAGTTGGACACGAATGAACCTATAGTAATGACAACCCCAATAATGACATCCACAAATTTTTCACAGCATGATGATGATGCTGATTTCCCTGCTTTTATTCTAAGGCAATCTCAAATCAATCTCAGTTGATGTACCAAAACATTGAGAAATAACTTTTTTTGTAAATGGAGGATGACCCCGTTGCATCTTTGAAATTACTAATGGTTAATAATTTCAGATGCATGTTGGCAAAAGTACCTGAGTTGAGTTGAACAAACAAAGTCAAGGCTGAAACAATCCATTTATTCAATTCTACAAAAAATGGTCACACTACAGAGATGTACCTATTTCAGACATAGTAAAACTCATTTTGTGCAAAGATTGCAACTCTGTTAAAAAGAAAGGAAAGTTCCTATATGTGGGATTGTAAAACCTTTGCAACCAACTTAAAATGTTTTGCGAAATGATAAAGACGTACATTTATTCAGTTAATGGCCGCATTCCAGATAAGTACTTAATGGAAACATTGCAGAATTACATTATAAAAACATTGCCAAACCCAGCAAAGTGCCAAACACTGATTAGCAATTTTTTTTAATTAAGTGCTTTATCTCAAACTTTTGATGTGACAGTAAACAGTGTGGAACACCAACAACAATGAGTGAAAAACTGCATTGGTGTGGCGGCCTGTTACATTTACAGACTGTTCATGCAACCCCAAAACCATGAGTCTGCATCATTCCCTCAAATTATATTTCTTGAAGGTGTGTAATCATTATATATGGGTAGTCGGAGGTTTATATGCCTCTGGAAAGATTTTATTGGCTTCATGAAGTAACTGAATTTGGGGACAGGGTGGAAATTCCAGGGGAACTAAAAAACACATAATGATGCTCCAGATGTAAACGCCAATACCTTTTCAAGGGTGATTAGACTGCATTCTCCTTCTGCAACACAACACACAATTTTGGGAGTATACAATGCCTAGAAAAGTAATTGATACCTCTTAAACATTTTAATAGCCTAATATTAGGCAGAACGGTGGTGTAGCACTTGTCTCCTCCAAGTTCGATTCCAGGCCAGACTCTGGCATGTTCTCCCTGTGCTTTGTGGGTTTCCTCCGGTTTCCTCCCATCGTGCAAAGACCTGCAGATTAGGCTAACTGGTGTTCGCAAATTGCCCGTAGTATGTAAATGAGCATGTGAGTGTGTGTATGCCCTGCGATGGATTGGCACCCTGTCCAGGATGTACCCCATCTCGGAAGCCTCCTGGGAGGCCTATGCTGCGATTTGTGTATCAGTCTTACACCAGAATGAAAAACTTGTGATATTTGGAGTGACCCATGTTTTGTTCATCTATGGATTCAGCAAAAAGATTGAAAGTCATTCCACAATGTTGATCGAAAACAACTTGTCCATCTTTGAAGACGTTTTCAGGTAAAACAGTTCCACAGACACCTGTTGATTTTGTAATTTTTATTTGATTTATACTCTTTTATATATTTGGATAACCTATTTTATCTGAAATAATGTACAATAAGAATTTAAAGAGACACATTATGACAAATCAACACTATCAAACCTAGTCCTTTGAAATGTACATGGATGTAAAACAGAGAACAAAAATCAACAAATGCTTCTGGTGTTTTCCTGGAAATAACATACACAACTTGAATTAATTATCAACATTTTCTTCACTATTTTAATATTATCATTATACCTTTTAATATAAAAAAAAATGGAGATAAAAAAACGAAAAAAAAACATTTCATGGCCATCATATAACAACAACATTTATTGCACAGTAAAGTTGTGACCACAACTTTTGGATGTTAAACATATCCTCCTAAAGTGTCTGCTGTGGAAAGTGACACTGTATCACCTTTATTATACAGTACATTCTTAACAGTAATGTTTGTTCTTCATCTAACAAATAAGTCCACCACAACATTAAGACGATCAGGTGGCTTTAATGTTGTGGCCCTGACCAGTCTGTGGCTACACCGCCCTATGACTCAGCAGATATAGTTATAGTACTGTATGTATACCTGTATATACTGTAGTATAGTTATCTTCTGGTACAAAAAATAAGCAAAACATGAGAAAACATTATATTTATTAATATATATATTTTTGAAGTATATGTACTTCATTATGAACATTAATTTCCAGCTATTCTCTCATACGTTCGCATAGACACTCGCTTACATGCTTACAAGGCCTAGCGAGGCTTGGTTAACAAACGAGTCGATTCTTTGAATCTTTTAGGGAGTCGACTCTTTTGTAAATCAAGCCTCGATAGACTCTGACGTCAATTCCCCGCGACGTCCGTGCGTGCGCCATGTGAGAGGCGATTCCCTTTAAGATTAGATCAACAGCCGCAGAGTGGCGAAGGCCTTGTTTACACTTTTAACCTTTGCTATTTGGGTTCGGAATCTAAGAGGAAGTGTGAGTAGGACGGGTTAATCTTCCGGATCATGCCCCACGACCCCGATCCTCCTCCGGCCAAGAAATTTAAGCCGGGCTCCCCTTTCTTCCCTTCACACAAGAAGCCTGGGATGCTGCTGCCGAAGAAGGGAAATGCGCCGACTCCAATAGACGTGCAAAGGAAACAGCTTCCTATCTACCAGGCCAAGTCTCAGCTCATCGACCAGCTTAGACAGCTGCACAGTGCCGTGTTAATCGGTAAGAGTCTCCATAATACTGTGTATGCTGTAGCACAATAGTCTACAGAAACTCAGATACACAAAAGTAGCACTTGATTAGACACCATAATATAGATTATAATATGATATGTAAGCATAAAGATATAACAACCCTAAACATTTTTCTGGCAAGACTTAGTTTAAACTCACTGGGTGTTTAAATCAAGTCCGCCTACCATGTTTGTGAACTTTTCATAACAGTGACACTGATCAGGTACAAGTACGAGGTGGTATCAAAAAGTTTACGATGATACTGCAATAAATCGTTTTGATTGTATAGATACGACCCTGAGAAGAAGCAACAGTCTTCACAGTGGAAGAGACCATTATTTCCACAACCAAAAAGGCAAGGGAAGTCAGCACAGCTTGCCCAAGTGCTTGCTCATCATCTTTTTTAACGTTTGCGGTATTGTGCATCGTCCAGACGTCTATAGTGAATTCTGCTGGCAGGTTTTTAAAGTGTGTGAGGGAGGATGTACGCCAAAAGCGACTGGATCTGTGGCGTGTGAATCTCAAAACTTTCTGATACCCCCCTCATAGATCAAATAAAACAGCATAACATAGAAATGATTAATTTTCGAATCCATAGAGATGATGATCTCTACTCTAATTCTGATGTGACATGATTGCAATGAAGCATGAATTTCATAATATAGGCATCATAATATGCTGTAGAGTTGGTCCATACAAAGTACAAAACTTTCTGGTTGCTTGTTTGTTCTATTCTCCAGGAGAGACAGGCTCGGGTAAAACCACTCAAATCCCTCAGTACCTCTACGAAGCTGGCATCGGTCGGCAGGGCACCATCGCCATCACTCAGCCTCGACGTGTAGCCGCTATCTCGCTGGCAGGGCGCGTGTCCGAGGAAAAGAGAACTCCGCTTGGGAAACTGGTGGGTTAAGGAATCATTCACGCATGTTTTAGAAGAATATGATGTCGTTCATTCATTTGGTCCCATCTTAAGCTATATTTTTTCAAAAACATCAATTCACCAAATTTACAGGTGGGCTACACAGTACGATTTGAGGATGTGACATCCCCAGACACCAAGCTGAAGTTCATGACTGACGGCATGCTGCTAAGAGAGGCGATCGGAGATCCACTACTTTTACGGTACACAGTGGTGATTCTGGACGAAGCTCACGAGCGCACAGTGCATACTGATGTTCTCTTCGGCGTGGTCAAGAGCGCACAGCGCAAACGCAGAGAGCAGAATAAGATCCCTCTGAAGGTGAGAAAGTGATATGGGTGAATAAGGTTTGGGGATAGGCCATTTAAAAAATGTAAAAAATAAATAAATTGTATATATATATGAGCGACGCCTGACCCCTTTTACAAGATTTGAAAACGTTTTTATGGTACATAATACAAACCACAACACACTAATCAGCCATAACGTCAACACCATCGCCTGGTCACTTGAATAAGATTGATTATCAATTATACACCAGTAAACTGGTCACAGGATTGTAAGAACCCAAGACTCATTTATGCCTGTGGGGAGCAAATTGTAGCCTGTCCGGTCCGATCCCACAGAAAAGCCAGTTTATCACAAATTGCTGCAAAAAAAGTCAATGTTATTTAATTTATCTAGTATTTCTAGTTCTACAATTGCAACACACCATATCTAATATTGTTTAACGTATTTCTAGTCATTTCTTTTTATTACTTGCACACTTACATTTTTTGGCATGTAATTAAATTAATTTCAAAAATCTGTAAAAAATTTTTTTTTTAAATAAACAATAATTTTAAGCCTCATGGTGGTGTTATGGTTAGCACTGTGGTTTTGCACCTCCCGCGTTCAAGGTTGGAGTCCCGCCTTCGGATCTGTGTGTACTCCAAAGACATGGAGATTAGGCTAACTGGCATTTCCAAATTGCTTGTAGTGTGCGCGGAGATGGACTGGCACCCTGTTTATAGTGTACCCCACCTAGTGCCCCAAGTCCCTTCGGATAGGTTTCAGGCCTCCCATGACCCTGCACAGAATAAGTGGTATAGAGAATGAGTGCTTGAGTTAGAGTGTAATCTTTTTATACTGATAATACGAAATAGTACACTGAAATATATATATATATATATATATATATATATATATATATATATATATATATATATTTTTATTTTTCAAATTTTATTTATTTTTTATATCTGTGTTATAATTTTCAGGTTGTTGTGATGTCTGCCACCATGGACGTAGACCTGTTCTCTCAGTATTTTAATAAGGCTCCCGTGTTGTACTTAGAAGGTCGACAGCATCCGATTCAGATCTATTACACGAAGCAGCCGCAGTCTGATTACCTACACGCAGCGCTTGTCTCTATCTTTCAGATTCACCAGGTCAGTCCCTTTCTCACATATTCTCATAGAATACACTTTCTGTTAACTCCCAGTATGTGCATTAATACCAATTATGGTGTTTGTCGATAGTATGAGCGACTTTGTGTATCTACATACTGTTGTCTTTCCTGATAATCTGACTGGTGATGATTTTTACTATATTTGTTACCTTTGATATAAAGGCAGAAAGTGTTTGATTAACGTTTGTTTCATTATAATACTTTGGCTGATGAATATATTTGCGGTAACGTGAACTGTTGGCTACACAGGAAGCTCCTCCATCCCATGATGTCTTGGTGTTTATGACGGGTCAGGAGGAGATCGAAGCTCTGTCTCGTACGTGTCGGGACATCGCCAAGCACCTGCCTGAAACCTGCGGACCCATGGTCGTAATCCCTCTGTACGCATCGCTTCCTCCAGCCCAGCAGCTCAGGGTCTTCCAGTCTGCACCTAAGGTACCCTTTGATGGTTCCTTGTTGATTAGATTTTTTTTATTATTTAAAAGCATGTTAACAAGAAATGGAGAAGAACTGATAGAAGAGTAAGCTATTTAATGCATAAACATTTGAACGTAGTAAACCTTCATTCGGTAATGCTGGAACTAATGGCTATTATATAGTAATAACCTGTCAATCATTGACATGAGAATTTTCTTTTTAGCTTATGAATCACGGAATTACTCAGGGGCACTTATTTGGCTGTCAGCTTTTAAATTAAGCTTAATGTTGTTTTAGGCATGTGCTGACTAACAGTAACAACAATTAGAGAGGTAAATTTTCTGAAAAAAAAAACAAAAACGTGAGTGGTGCTTGCTGTGGCAAAACTCGGGCCTAGGGCGTGGCTTGACAGCATCACAATGATCCTGAGAGACCAATTGGTTGTCTGAGTTAAATGAGCCCAACCCCATGTTAGCATGTTGCTAGCATGATGCTAACGTGTTTAGCATGTTGCTGGCACTTATTTTGGCATCACTTTGGAGTTATGCTAGCATCACGCTAATCATGTTAGCATCTTGCTAACATGCTAATGCTGTTGCTAACAACATGCTAATCATGGTAGCATCATGTTAGCGACATGCTAATTATATTAACTTCATGTTAGCATCTTGCAAGCAGTATGCTAATCACATTGGATGTTGCTAGCATGACTTTAATGTGATTAGCATGTTGCTTGCAAGATGCGAATATTCTAAGTACGTTGCTTGCGTGATGCTAATATGATTAGTATATCGTCAACACGTCATTAGCATGTTGCTAGCATGACTCCAATGTGATAAGCATGTTGCTTGGCAACCAATGGGATCCACACTTGGGTCCAGTTTCAAAGTTCCTATGGAAGTTAGCATTATATGTCAATGGGGCAAATTTGGGCATCTTTTGTGCCCCACAGGTGCAACTCATTCTTTCTTGCGGGGTATGTTCTGACGCACCTTGCAAGACTCTTCAAATGTGGTAAATTTAAAATTTCTACTAAATTATTGCCCTGCGTTAGAATCCGTCAGTTAACCTCAATGTTAAGTTTGCAGGATTTTTGGGGCAGTTCGCAAGCACCATAAAAAAAAAAAAAAAGAATAATTAGCCTGTGAGCACCAGTAATAAAAATAAATAAAAAAGAAAAAGATTTTTCTGTCCAAGTGTCAGATCAAGTATAAGCAAAGTAGCAACAATAAAGTATAACATTTACTTACATTTCGTACCCATACCCCAAAGGAAAATGGTTTCCTTCTGGTCGAACAACGAGAGTTTTTTTGTTCTATTTGTCAACATTCTCTTCACACATTTCAGGGCTGCAGAAAAGTCATCCTCTCAACCAACATCGCAGAGACGTCTATAACTATTTCTGGGATTAAATACGTCATTGACACGGGAATGGTGAAGGCCAAGCGCTATAACCCAGGTGAGAGCTCTGAACACGGGTCATACGCAGTCGATACAGGATTTAACAATAGAGCTTTATCTTTAGAAAATGTGAGGGTGAAAAGTTATCCGCACTTCGGCTATATAAAAACTCTGGATGGATTTATTACTATGAGCCTGAGAGTAAACAGCATAGTGTGGCATAGAAACATCCTCAATCAGCAACCAAGAAAAGGTTTTACAGGCAACCATCAGCTGGAAAAAGTCTGGTTCAACAATCAACAGTGCTCGTTTGAGTGAGAGGCTTATGAAAGAGCTGGAGCCTAAACAGAATAAACACAGATGACTGCTATCCAAGGGCCTTGTGATCTTGCATGACAATGTTTGTAAGTCATGTCCCTAAAACCTCTGTATGGTTTTAGATTAACTTGCTTTCTGGACGAGCATCTGTTTAAGACTTTGAAGAGGGCCCTAGATGCCAAAGGACTCAAATCTACAACATATCCGCTGCACAGAAAGCTTTAATTGGACAGATTCCACCGAACAATCAGATGAAACCTTACCACCATCTCACTGATACACAGACACTACAGAGCATTAAACATTTTTAGAACTCCAATTTTTATTCATTTATTTATTTTTAAATTCTATGATTTTTGCATTCTATGATTTTTTTTTTTCCAGGATTTTTATGACCATGCACATTACATAAAAGATTTTATTCATAATGGTAATTAAAGGGAAACTGCTGTTTTTCTTAAATTCCCTGTGATACGTTACTTTCAGGTTTGTACATAATATATAAAATGTGATTTGCAAACATTAAAACATGTACTGAATTGAAACTAGCATCCGGCACTCAAACCTGTTTACTAGTTTGTTCATAATTTAGATGCAACAAAATTTGAGGAATAATCAGTGGCAGGTGCAAAAATATTGTGTAACACGACTGTGGGGTTAAAATAAACAATTATGCATGGTAAGCAATTATGAACAGGAGATTAAGGAACTGTCGAAGATAGAATTCATCATCTTCGTGAACATGCTCATTTTGTGTTTAGGCCCTGTCCACATTGGTTAAATCTTAATATGGATGTTTAAAGCACTAAACAAGTACAGTTAATGCAATTGTGTTAAAAGTTATGAATTACACCCAAACAAATCATGCACCTTCTTTGAAAGCAGGCAATAAGAAAATAGCATTTCTGTTGCAGTAATGTAAAATGTATTTAGGTCTTTACTTTTCACTTTCTACAGTCGGGGCCTTAAATTCTGAAACAAAGGTGGCTTTTTTTGGCAGTTGGCCTCTGTGCACCACCAGTTTGTATTTGAAATGAACCACGATGTGAGCAAAGATCACTCCCAAGGGTGCCAGGCTTCAGGCAGTAGTTGATGCAAAGTATTTTCCTCTAAGCATTAGAACAAATTAGTCTTTTTTTGTAATCAGTTTGTTCCATTCTTTATGAGCCCGCAAAGTATGATGGTTAATGCTGCATTTTATTATTTTTTTCAAATGTCATGAATAAAAGCTGAAAGTCTTGAAGGTTTATTTCAAATTCAGTGTGGTTTGGTATGTGGTACAGAGGCCAAATGCCAAAACACTTATTTTTGTTTCAAAAAAATGTATGAACCTGACAGTACTTGAATCAAGCATGAATCATTTTCATACCGTCTGTGCGGATGCAATACCATCTACGTACCATGTGGTGAAGCGGTACCTTATCATAACCCGTATTATATTGTAGTGTGTTTATCACTTACACATATGACCGTATCTCATTTCAGGCACTAGTGATATTGCATGCACTACTACTACATGTTGGATTGATTAATAGTCTGAAGGCAAGCATAAATGTGCATATTTAATTTCTTCCTGATTCATGTGCATGCTGTTTTTGTCTTGTGCATTAACAGACAGTGGTCTGGAGGTGTTGGCTGTGCAGCGGGTGTCCAAAGCGCAGGCCTGGCAGCGGGCGGGCAGGGCAGGGAGAGAGGACTCTGGCTCCTGTTATCGCCTCTACACTGAAAATGAGTTCGACAACCTAGCAAACATGACCGTACCTGAAATCCAACGGTACGGTGATTCATCTGTTGACATTGTGCTGTGTTTCTGTTAATTGGCTTCATTCAAGATTACAGCTTACACTGTAAAAAAATGCCACAATTGCTTTAAATGTATGTAGTATAATTTATAATGATTATGATGATCTGTCTTTGCTTGCCTGTTCTGTGTGCACTATAGGTGTAACTTGGCTGGTGTAATACTACAGCTGCTGGCTCTGGGTGTTCCTGATGTGCTCAACTTTGACTTCATGTCCAAGCCCTCACCTGGTTAGAGACATGGCTTTTTTAATATAAGTAAATATAAGCAGAATTCTTGGCACTCTTCGTGACCCTGTCCAAAAATTCATATAATATATAAGTATAATACAAATAAATAAAATCTGCAGTAACTTTTCTGATCTTAAACATGTATGGGGTGCCAACTAGTTCTATTTTTATATGATATTAATAATTAGTGCAGTTTCTTTTGGAAGCACACTGCTTTTAAAATTATAAGCAGCCTCAATATTTCATATATTTAATATTTACTGATAAAAATGAGAGAGGTGTCACGTTTTGTACTAGGCCCTTATGGTTAATTTAGTAATTATTGTTATTGGTTGTTAATAATGTATAAGTTATTATGTATAAGTAAATAATTATAGTTGCAAGCAACGGGCCCCAGCACCCTGCCCCATCGCCAACCGGGCGCTCCAGAGAGACAACGGGCACAGTGGGCTCATGCATTTAAAGGGAACATACCAATACCATTATGACATAATTTTAGAATTTTATGTTTAGATCCCCCAAAAGGCCCCAGAAAAAAAAGCGTCACACTATGATGTCACTCTATATAATGTCACACAGGAAGTTAAGAACCATTTTTCGGCATAGGTTTAACGCATCCTCAATGTATTGAGATCACATCGGCCCGGTTTGATGGCGATTATATAACTCCCCTTGGAGGAGTACATCAAAACCCAATGGATGCATTTTGCAAATGACCCAAAATAACTGACCTTCTGTTGAGTAGAGCCCATGAGACCATGAATTGAGCCCATGACATGCAATGCAAAAGTTGTTTAGCTCATAGTTGTTGAGCTCCAAATGTCTATTGGGTTTTGTGTGCAAACAAAAACCAATAGACATTTGAAGTCTTACTACCTTCATGCATGCCGATATCTGCAGCAATACTGATCCTTGTGTGATTGAACAGAGTCGATGCGGATGGCGGTTGAGCAGCTGGATCTCCTGGGAGCTGTGGAGAGAAAGGATGATCAGGTTTCCCTCACTCCTCTGGGCAAGAAGATGGCCTGCTTTCCCCTGGAACCTCGATTTGCTAAAGTAAGATGGGCTGATCCTGATGCTGCATGTGTGTTTATGCCTCTGACGCAGCGGTGAGGGTATTTTGAGTTTGGTTTGTCCATCTGTACGTGCATCTTTCATGCAAGATTAGGTGATTTCTCAAGAACCAGGAGTTGAAAGTAAGTAGGATTCATGTAAAACTGTGATTGTAACTAAGAGATGAATGGATTGGCTTAGATTTTGCTCATTGGAAAACTAAATGTCAAATAGTTTTTTTTTAAATGGCTTTGTTTTAGTCATATTTAAAGTAAGAAGTCAACCTGGGATTACTTTGCTACGCTAATGCACTTATCCCAGTGTTCCACTAGTGCTTGGATACCATCAAGTTTTCTCAGTACACCAAAGCCATGATTCATGTTTGAACTCCTTTAATGGCCCTAACATGTGAAAATCACTTGGACTGTACGGGGGGGATGTGGCAGTAACTCCCAGCCGAGTTTCAGTAATGTACAAGTGGTGTTCGTGAATGTGTTTATACTGTAGTTCCTACAGACAAGATGTGTCTCCCCCAAGTTGGCCACAATTCAGACGTCATTCATGGACGTACGGCCTTCTTTAAAACATTTGCACCATTCAGACCTTTTACTATGCTTGACGTCATCTGTAAATGTCAATCAGTTTCACATCTTAATTCACAATAAAATCTGTTGAAGTTGAAAATGGAATCCCAAGTGATCTATACCATCATAGCATAAAAAAATGGATATAAGCTCAAGGGACAATCTGCAGCATCCAAGCACAGTGCAGATCCACCGCCAGGGAGTTCCTTATGTTTGTAATCGTCTGTGTGACTTAGATATTTGTAACATGGTTTTGCAGACCATCCTGATCTCTCCGGACTTTTCCTGTACCGAGGAGATTCTGACCATTGTCTCTCTGCTCTCCGTGGACTCGGTGCTCTACAACCCACCTGCCCGGCGAGACGAGGTGATTGCTGTGCGCAAAAAATTCATCTCCAGTGAAGGAGACCACATGACCCTGCTGACCATCTACAGGGCATTCAAGAAAGTCAGTGGAAATAAGGTAGGTTTTTTCAAGAGTTCAACTGATCACACACACCTACCTGGTTGGGCTCGTAGCCATAGTTTGGAGAGATTGACTCACTTTATTCCATACACGGTTCCTTTATAGCCCCCACAACGATCCATTTCTGAGGCTAGTAGCCACCCCTTAATTCTTCATATTAACTTTAAATTTTAAAATTCTGAAAATTACATTTAATGTTTAACAGTGACAGACAACAAAGTGCCTAAAGATTTGAAATGTTTTGTAATAATCTCAGCAGCAGCCTCATTTCCCCTCTCGTCTGTTCCAACCGCTCAGCGTTCAGTATCGCCAGGATACTAATCTCTGACCTGATCATCGGTTATCATCTGCACCTGTTTCTCACTGGTTCATGCTTAAAGATGTAATGTAGGTGTTTTTAGCCTACATAAGTTCACTCTTCAATGTTTTTGGTGTTGCAGGAGTGGTGTAGGGAGAACTTTGTAAACAGCAGAAACATGGGTCTTGTTGCTGAAGTCCGAGCCCAGCTGAGGGACATTTGCATTAAGGTACTTAGTGATTAAATCCTGTGGACAAACAAGGTCTTCATTTTGTAGCAGGATGAACTTTCGCCATGACGATCTTTCCTTTTTTGTTCTATAGCTGGGACTGAAGCTCGAATCCTCACTGTCTGAACTGGCTAACGTGCGGCGCTGCCTGGCACACGGCATGTTCGCCAACGCCGCTGAACTGCAGCCAGACGGCACCTACGTGGCTCTGGACACCCACCAGCCTGTTGCCATCCACCCGTCCTCCGTCCTGTTCCAGGCCAAACCGGCCTATGTGGTTTTCAACGAACTCCTTCATACGTCACGCTGCTACATGAGGGACCTGTGCCTGGTGGATGCCGACTGGCTACAGGAAGCGGCGCCAGAGTATTTCCGGCGGAAACTCCACACGGCAAAGAGCTAGTACAGCCCGGGGCTTCTCGGGAAGTTTAACAGGCGAGTTGCAGGAATATCTAGACCAGTCTTGAAGATGTTTCGCCACTCAATCCGAGAGGCTTTACATATTCATATTTTTGTTCTGATGATGTAATAAGTAAGAACATTAAACAGGGTGTCGGGGGAGGAAATTTTTGACAATTCCTCTTAATAAAGCCTCAGTGGATTGGGGAAATATCATCAAGATATCAGAAGTCCAACAAAGGAGCTTGATATGACTGTTTCCTCATCTGAAACTTGATCGAATAAAGCACCGCTGAATCTTTTGAAGACAAGTAAACGTGGACCGTTGAACCTTAAGAAATGACTTTACTAATAAATGTGTTTTGTTGTATTTTGTACCAATGACACATTTTGCACATGCTCCGAAAGCTTTTGACGAATTTACATCCTCCGGTGGTTTGATGCTGGAAGCTTTTTTTCTTTCTTTTTCCTACTTGCCTGTTTGAGCTTACCTTGTTATGAATGCTTGCATGTTTCCTTTAACTACAAAGCACCCCGGTTCATGATGCACCACTTGAGTGGCCGTGCTGTTTCTGGAGCTCGTTTTTGCTTACATGTGTTGATGAAACAGCCTGATCTCAGTAAATGTGTGTATGAACAAAGGCCCACATGTTGACTGGATGCTTGGCATGTAACAGCTGCCTTAATCCTATGTCTCGTATTATCTACACCCCCCTGTTTCAGACTTTCTTTATATATACAGTATATATATATATATATATAAATATTTTCTGAATCTAATATGTGGGCATTTATTATTAATGGTAACTGAAACTTCAGTGGATGTTTCATGCCGATTAATCGTCAATGCATAATTGATGTCGATGTAGAATTGATAGAAAATGCCCTTACAGTCATAGAAAATAAATACAGTATGTTATTTTAGTTAACTGATGGGTATCTGAGAAAACCACTTTATTTATTTGTAAAGTGGCCAGATGGGGGTGTAAAGCTCAGGCTTTTAGTGGATACGACTATGATTGATTTATAAGGCAACAATTTGGAAATTGATGATGTCTTTAGCAATTTAATATTCTCAGATGCGTGCCCAACTTTGTTGAGAATCTGGGGTTAGTTACTGTATCAGAGCTAGATTAGTTATTATCTAAAATTATTTAGTTATTTAAAAAAATGTAACTATTTTAATACATTTGTTTATTCTTTTTTGATTAATAATCATTAGAAAAAGATATTAGTATCTATCTATCTATCTATCTATCTATCTATCTATCCATTTATCTATCTATATATATATAGATAGATAGATAGATAGATAGATAGATATTAATATCTTTTTCTAATGATTATTAATCAAAAAAGAATAAACAAATGTATTAAAATAGTTACAATTTTTTAAATAACTAAATAATTTTAGATAATAACTAACATACATATATATATATATATAATGATTGTTGCCTGTTAAATCAGTGAATTGACTGAAATCATCAGATCGTTACACCCTCAAGTTCTACGATTAAACTCAAAGAAATTTGGATGAAAGTGAAATCCGCTAGTCAGAAAGCCAGACGACTCGAATCTTTCTAAACATAGAAACAACGCAATCGACAGACAAGAAAGACCACATGCTCTCCTCAGCCCACTTTCCCAGTGTCATGCTTGCTCTACTATTTCATCACACTCTTCGTGGTCTCAGCCCTGATTAATTGGATGTTCACCCCGTCCATCCTTTAAAAGTTCTGTGGCACCACAGATACCAGGGTTTTTTCCCTTTAAGTAGATATTTTAGCGCACTTTAGTATCTGGTACACAAAACTGACACAAGCCTATGCATGCCGATATTTGTATAACCTTTAAGTCTGCACATTTTTTTCACCTGCTACAGACTGTACACATAACAAATCCTCCTTTATTAATATGCTATGCATGGTGTATGATTAACACGGAATAAGGCCACTCAGGTTTCTCTGGAATGCTGAAAATACCTCAAATATATATATATTTAGTATAATCATTAGAATTGGTTGTTTTTAACAAAGATTTTGTTTAATGTCTGGAGCATGGACCTTCATCCAAACGATGACTTGACACTTCCATATCCAAATGTACTCGAGGTAATTCGTAATTCTTTTCTTGGTTTGTTTACACGCTGAATTCAAAACTATAACGTTGAGTTCTTGTGCCTTCACCGAAGGTTGTTCGAAAATAAACTACCAAATAAATGACACATTGAGGTATATATGCTTAATTAAAGCAATGTGGAGTTTTTTTGTCAGTTCTCTTTTCTGTTAAAATGGAATTTTCCACATAAAGAAGGCGATGCCTGCGAGGTTGCTTATTTGAGGAAGTGGCTTATTTGAGTCATGAAGGACATGAAGCAACCTTGCTTATTTTATCCTCCTGTGGGTGTTGCCTGTTTCTGCACACTGAATACTGCTGTCTAAACATGCTTGTTCTAGGTTTATGGAAATATCCCATTATAAGAACCACAAGATATTTGTGCTTATCTTAAGCACTATGCTGTGAAAATCACTTTTTAATCATTTGTAGATATTTGGTGTGTATGTACAAACATGAAGGGTTTCTCTTTCATTGTTCATACGGCTTTATCCTGTTTACAGTGTTGCAGCGGCCTGGAGCCTATTCCAGTGTACTCAAGGCATGAGGTGGGGAAGCACGGGGGGAACATGCAAACTTTAGCACACAGACCCAAGGTGGGAATCGAACCCGGAACCTGGAGGTGCAAGGCAAAAATGCTAAACCCTAAGCCACCGTACCTCTCATTAAGGGTTCAAACAATTATATTTACCCCTAACATGACTTCTGATAAGATAATGAGATAAGAATAGCACCTTCCCCACCTTGTACCCAGCTCTCAAATGTGATGGAAGCTCAGAAAACACTTCAATGTGCAGTGCTGGACCGGAGCTGAGAGCCTCTGAAACCCACTGGGACCTTTTAAGTATAAATCCACTCTAACATCAAAATATGATCATCTTTATTCGAATGGTGTCCATTATTTATATACTAAATGCTTGTGACTTTTGGTTTAAACTTCTACACTGACATTTTATGTTTCAACTGAATTCAGATGTGTTTAATTTAGATTAAATATATGCTTATCTAAAGATATAGACTTGTGGATCACTTTGTAGTTGCACTACATTCTGAAACGCAACGTTCAATATTTGCTCTCTCTACTACGACACTGGATTTTTTTATTAATATGACAATACGTTTATAACAAAACTCCAATCCAATAGGAGAGCTAATGTAGATCAAAGTAAGGATGATTATGCTGGTTATGATAGAAACGTGTCAGAACACACAGATTACTGTTTTGGTAGAAAAAAAATGGGAACCTACTCAATAATGGTGGGGGGGGGTGTGTAGTAATATTATAGCTGATCAGTGTATATTTGCAAGTCTCATGTATTGGATCATTTGCAAGAGCAATTATCAGCTGTTTTATAGAATCAGTGTATCCACACCATGCACAAAGAATTTTTTTTTTTTTACCATTTTGCATTGATCATTTTCATGTGCACATTGTGCCTTTGGTTAGAGCTGAGATTATTTTATTTTTCTTGGCAAACATAACTGTAGATTTAAAAAAAGACATATACCAATGATATAATCAGTGTTTTTATTGATTTAAGTGATTTCTAAACACCAACACAAGGTTTAAAACACACCACCACAATACACTGCTTAAGAACACCTTTAAAAGAGGGCCAAAGCAAAACAAGGCTCTACTCGTGCGCGCGCAGCTGCAACCTGATTCCAGCCAACAGCGCTGGAGAGACGCGCGCTCACGAGGCAGGATGGCGTCAGGTGCTTCAAAGGCGTGCGCGTACACGCGCGCGCGCGTTCTCGGTCAACAAGGCAGGAAAAAGGTTTTTTTTAAACAAGGTATATTCGGACCACGATCAGATTTCTCAAGTCATCTCCAGTGTGGGCAATCCTGGCCCTGTGTGTAAATAAATAATGCAGGGGAAAAACTATTTGTAAAATATGTATGTAAAGTATTTGCTGAATTATACATATACATACAATTTCTTACGTCGGTTCAGGACGAAGCGCTTTTGGTTCTCTTCCTCTTCACTTCACTGTTACGGAATTTCTCGACGATTTTCCTCTCGTGTCCTGCAGGACAATGGCGGTTGGTGTTCAGTCCGATTTCCTTCTTCGTTCTGCCTTTTCCTCCAGCATGACAGGGATATTCATCCAGGTTATAATATTCATACTGGTCGTAGTGCGCCTCCTCGAATAAAGCCAGCCTTTCGATGTCAGTCGCCATTTTTCTTTCTTTCTTTCTTTAAACACAATAATAAACAACTCTCACGCGCGTCAACAAGCTCGCTCCAGCTCTGTGCATAAACAACACCTCGTATCACGTGGTTTTATGTGTTTTCAGGCACTTTTGGGTCACGTGGCTGGTTCTCAATCGTTGATTGGCTGGATATTGGATCGCCCCGACAGACCATCAACTGCCATGCGCTTCCCCCCCCCACGCCACCACGCCCCCTATACTTTGCATAATCCAGATTTCCCTGCACCAGATTTTAATAGATAACAGATATAGATAGCATACAGTTACACGAGGAATACAATGACACAAATATGTGCAAATAAAATATATAAACAAAAGACAATGAAATGTACATTGTATCTTAGGGCCCAAGCACTATAAAATACTGTTTTCCTGTGTATATTACATACTGTTTATAACATACTGTTTTTTGCCAAAATGCATCCGATGGATTTCGATATACTCCTCCTAGGGAATTTATACGATCGCCACCAAACCGGGCTGATGTGATCATGACATGGGGGATGCAAAATTGTAAAGGGATTTTTAATATTTCAAACAGGTCAGCTGTGACGATGCCTTAAACGTATGCTGAAAAGTGGTTAATAACTTAATTTGCATTAAATAGAGTGACACGTTCAGTGACATCACGTTCAGTGACATCATAGTGCGATGCTTTTTTTCCCAGCATCTACTGACTATTTTACACATGTACACATCACAAATGTTAACACACACACACACACACACACACACACACACATATCAGACAGATCTCTCTCTTACACACAGACACGCATGCACGCACGCACGCATGCATGAACACATTCATATATCACAAACATATACACACACAAATCACAAATGTTAACACTCACACACTCACATCTCTCACTCACACATGTACACACACACACAACAGCTTTTTAGAGGTCTTAACATAAAATTTCTACTATTCTACACACACATCACAAATGTTAACACTTAGACACTCACATCTCTCACTCTCTCACATGCATGCACACATGCACACACACACACAGTTGACATGACAAATATTTAGGGCTCAATCTGACATCAGCTCTATTGGGTGAGCAGGCCTGGACTGACCATAGGGCATACCGCACATTTTTGGGCTGGGGCTGTCAGTCATAATTTAATATTTTTTAAAAAGTTTATTAGGCCAGTTTATTTATTACCGCAATGGTAGAGTATCTGAGACACGAATCGCGGCCCATTGGTTGACTGTCTTAAAGGACATTGAGCTAGTCCAATGAAATCTCAGGCCACGCCCTGCCTCCCTCCTGGCCAGCCCTCATCTTCCTATGACAAAATCTGCTATTTAGAGTTGTTTGAAACTAAACAGTGAGCGCATATATCCTTTGATGTGTCATATGCCTCAGCATATTGTTTAAATAATTAGAAAATGGCTATAATCCCAGATTAGGTAAATTGCCTAAAATTGCCTAAATTTGCTTTTTCTAATAGCTCATATTGTGTTTGTGTGTTTGTGTGTGTTTGTGTGTTTGTGTGTGTGTATGTGTGTGTAAAGGTTAGGATTTGTGTCGTTTAAATTAATTAATAACAAATGCTTTTATCAGTATAACAACCTGTCAGTGATATATTGCTGGCACAAATGTATCAGACAGTTGGGAGGAGAAAGGAAATATTTAAACAAGCTATTTAAACAAGGCCTGGAGCCTGTCCCAGGAGACTTAGGACACAAGTCAGGGTACACCCTGGACATGGTGCCAACCCATCGCAGGGCACAACACACACACAAACACACACTACAGGCAATTTGGGAAATTATCCAATTATCCCAATGTGCATAACTTTTGGACTGTGGGAGGAAACCGCAGTACCCAGAGGAAACTCACCAAGCACAGGGAGATGCAAACTCAGCAGACTACTGCAGATATCTTTTTGACTCTATGTCTAGCTGCTTCCAGGAGGTCTTAAAGAATAAAAGTCTTTAAACTAAATTCTGATTGTTGTATAGCAATTTCATTGTATAAAATATATTTTTTAATTATTATCTTGATAAGTTTAAAATTACTTTAAAGTTTGTGAATGTAATTAAAACATTGGATTTCACTATTGTATAAGGCCTTTTGGCCACCACTGTAGAATAATGTGGCTATAAGGTAATCTCTCTCTCTCTCTCTCTCTCTCTCTCTACAGTAAAACACAAAACATCCAAGTGATAGGATTCACAAAATGCTAGGCTGCTTTGCTTTAAATTATGTTTAGGGTATAATAGATTATGTCTTCATTATCCTGTATTATAATTTCTGATTGTTATTATTTGTTAAAAAAAAAAAAAAAAGAGAAAAAAACCTCATTTCTAAACAAAACATCTCAGTACTTGGACTAGAATATATTTTTCTCCACAAGATGGCAGTGTGCATTAAAAGAATAACTGTCTTTTGTATCCAGTACTGTACTGTTGTTTTTTATTCAGGATTACACAGAAATTGTGGAACAATTGTGATATGATAAATACTATGCACTGCAAGGTTAAAGGAGCAGGATTTGCAGGTTTGTGGCTTCACATATTTTGAAATAAAGCCAAATTCTATTCATTCACAAATATTCCCAGCCAGCTTACTCATCCTTAGAATAATAAACATACTATATAAATGTCTTTATGAACTAATAAATATGAACTAATGAGTGTTAGATAAGTTAGACGTTTAGCAACTATAATATTATTTAATGTAACTATTTAATAAAAATGAATAAATAGATTAGATTAAATAAATAAAAATAGTCGCAAGCATTGATGACCTGTGCCATCACCCGCCCCCCCCGCCAGTGTGTGTGATATAAATGTGTTATGTGTGTGTGTGCATTGTGAGAGAGATGTGTGTGTATGATTGTTAACATTTGTGATGTGTATGTGTGTAGAATAGACCGCAGATGCTGGAAAATAAGCATTATACCATGATGTTACTCAATGTGATGTCACTGAACGTGATGTAACTGAACATGTCACTGAATATAATGTCACTTAATATAATGCCACACAGAAAGTTATTAATCATTTTTCAGTGTAAGTTCTTTTAATTTTCATGAGTTTTTAAGCATGTTAAGACCCCTAGGGTGGGAAAAAAAAATCCTTGGTAAAACAAGAGAGTCATGCGCAACCTGTAGTGCTTGGGCCCTAAAAATGAAAAACCGTATTTTTTTTTGTAAATGTAATTATTTAAAATAAATAAATAAATAAATAACAAAATAGGCGGCACAGTGGTGTAGTGGTTAGCACTGTTGCCTTGCACCTCTAGGGTCGGGGTATGATATATTTTATGTCTTATGTTTTTTTTGTTCTGATATGCCGTTGTCGTCGCACTGTCACTTTGTTGTTGCTCGTTTTGCACATTTGCACGTGCACTTTATGTTGTTGTCTGTTGTCTGGGAAGAAGAAACCTGTAGATAGTCTTTTAGTTAGTTTTTTTTTTTTTTTTTTTTTTTTTAATTTAATTTATGTTGTAATTTATGTTAGGAATATCTGTCTTGTCTCTGCTAGCCAGCTAACTAGGCCTCCTAGCTAGCTAGTTTAGCTTCTTTGTTAATTTATGTTGTAAGTTTATGTTGCATGTGGCACCTTGGTCCTGGAGGAACGTTGTTTCGTTTCACTGTGTACTAACTGTATATGGTTGAAGTGACAATAAAGCCTACTTGAACTTGAACTTGAACTTGATTCCCAGCCAGGCTCGATTCCCGTCTCTGTGTACATGTTCTCTCCGTGCTTGGTGGGTTTCCTCCGGGTACTCCGGTTTCCTCCCACAGTCCAAAAACATTTACGTTAGGTTAATTGATGTTCCCAAATTGCACACACACATACACACACTCACACACTCATTCACACACTACAGTGTGTGTGAATGTGTGTGTGCTCTGCGATGGATTGGCACCCTGTCTAGGGTGTTACCCTGCCTCATGCCCTAAGTCTCCTGGGATAGGCTCCAGGTCCCCGCGACCCTGAATACAGGATGAGTGAGTGAGTGAGTAAAAAAAAATACCATGTTCTGTCCCACATGATGTAGAAAATTACACCCCCCAAAAAATCTCACCGTGTATAAAATAAGCGGTTTAGAAAACGAATGAATGAATGAATTCATATATATTGTGTCACATGAAGTCCAACTTTTGATTACATCACAATTAGCTTTAATAAATGTATGAATATTTTGCTATGATTGAGTGCAAAAATATACATACCCCAACAACCCACCATATGCATACCAGTTTTTTTTTATCTCTTATTCCGGAGATGATATAAATGTCCTTTAATATCCTGTATGTACCTTTAGGTTACAACATGGGCCTCTCCTCTCAGCTTTAATATCCGCCCTTCACACAGTTGATGCCATACACTGCCTCAGATCTTCAAATCAGATCAGAATAAATATTTATTTATATAATCGCACAAGCAAGTAATGTCTACACTCGGGCAACCAAAATCTACACAGACACCCAGTTTGCACAGAGAATATACACAGGTAGTTATTTAAAGGACATAAAAACAAATAAAATGATATAAGGGTCAAAGTAATTTTTTGGCCATTTTTGTGCTAATCTAACATTAGATTATATATTCCGATTAAAGTTAGATTATATTATCTTCACTGTTTTGTGCTCCTGTTTTGTTGCAAGTCACTTATATTAATCTATACATAAGCAACATAGAATGAATGAATGAAAAGTGTCAACTTTTACAAGACATGGCAATATTTTCAGAGCAATTCATTTATTTATTTTATTTTGTTTATTTATTAAGATTAATTTTACATTACACAAAAAAACAACATCTGTCCTCTTTTATCTGCACCTTGAAACTTCAGGCTGCGCAACCCTCTGCTCCCCCACCCGTCTGTACGAACCCAGATGCGAGCGCCCCCTGTCGGCCGCAGCCCCCCCTCCCTGACGCCGGTGGACACGCCCCTGCCGTTGTGGCGCGCGCCGACGCTCTTCCACGTCTCCGCTCCCGCGGGCCCAATGGTCGGAGAAGGCTGCGTGTACGAGCAAGGCCGGGAAAAAACATGGCGGCGCCCGTCCTGAGAGTGTCCACCCCTCGATGGGAAAGAATAGCCAGGTTCCTCGTTTGCCTGCTCGGAATACTGCTGTCCGTCTACGCGTTTCACGTGGAGAGGGAAAAATCTCGGGATGCGAACTATCAGGCCATGTGCGACCTCAGCAACTCTATAAGCTGTTCCAAAGTGTTCGGCTCAAGGTAAGGGAATCAAGCTAGCCTAGTCGGCTATGTCACAAATAATAATCATAAGAGTAATAGTAAGAAAGGTAATTAAAAAAACCCGCCTACTGACACACTTCCACACGAGTGTGTCAGCGCGGGCTTTGGTGTTTAACGCGGTAAAGCGGTGAGATCACGGGTCCAAGTCGAGCTTAATGTGCACCGGGTCAATGAAGCTGTCTGGGTGTTAGCTTCATGGCTAGCTCCCTGTGACGCTAATAAGCCATGTGTTTATATTGTTTTGGTTAAAAATTTCAGCAGGTTAGCATTTCTTTCCGAGTTAGCCGTGGAGGGAAGTAGCAATGCTAACGGCTAACCAGTATCTCCTACACAGCGTGCACAGCTAGCGTCAATAACGTTACATATAGCGTTTATAACCAGATATCTGACTTCTTCCTGGAAGTGCTTTTGAAGTAAAAGTAATATGAAGTGTGAAATATAAAAATATAAATAATAAAAATAATAATTTTATTGCTCATTGCTGGTGTGTCAAACTGATTTTTTAAATTTGTTACCTAGCAACCTAGCCATTTAGCCGGCTAAACGAAAACACAGCTCAGTTACCGGCTGTACAAACACACATTAGTGTATTATTATTAATATTATTATTATTAATATTAATTCATTTATATATATTTATTTTTGTAAACTAAACTGCACAGCTTAGCTTGCTGTCAGACTGAATCGGGTGTATAAGGCGTTTCCATACGGGTGGGGATTTTATATACATATTTTTAATACCCGATAGTGATTTAAAAAAAACTTTTTCTCTTAAACAATATTTCATGTCTAATATTTCATATGTCTGATCTGTCATGTGTCTAATATTCTTGTCAGAGTAAACGCCTTGGTATGTGTTCAGTATCACCTTTGGCATTCATTTGTGAGTAATTTAATGACGTGGAACTGAGGAAGGTGGTTTTTTTTCTTTCCCTTTACTGGTTAGCTACAGCTTATATCCACCAACCTGCCCTGACAGTCTTTAAAATGTTTAATTTTTTTGACACTTTCAGCTTTTCAACCCAGTTTAAGCATAACACCTGTAGACAAGCTGTTTCGTGCAATAGATTCTACAGTATTTCAGTGTAGAGTCCACCACGTTTGATCCATTGATCGACCTCTAACACATGCGCATGTCTTTAAAATTTGAGCAACCGATCGTCACCCACATGTCTTTGATACGATGTCAGCGGATGATATCTTTATCTGATCATACTGAAAATCCCCTTTTCAATTAAGTCTTCTAATTTGAGTTATGAAGAAGCAACACAGCCGAGGTGTGGCGGTGGCTTTTAATGTCTTTTGGTATAAACATGTACACTTAATAATAAAACACAACATGGCATGCTGTTATACAGGGCTGATTTTCATGCCTTTTTTTTTTTTACATTTTCCTATGTTTCATGTCCATCTTAAAATGGATTAATAGGCCTTTTGTCTTCCATCATCGTTGTACACACAATACTCCATAACGATAAAGCAAAAACATGTGTTTGGAAGTGTTTATTTATTTGTTAGTCCAGTTTTGGTTGCTCCCATCAAGGGGTCGCCAGAGTCGACCATCCACTCCGCACACAACTTGGTACAGGTTTTACACCGGATGCCCTTCCTGACACAAACCTTCCACCCTGTGGCTGGGATTTGGACATTGAGTGGGAATTGAACCTGGGCCTTCTGCATGGCAGATGAGAAACCTACCATTGAGCCAACAATCACCCACGGTTAGTTAATTTATAGCATTACATAAGTGTTCAAACATCATCATGTAGTGCTTGGTGAAAGCACCTTTGGCAGCAATGACTGCCTCAAGTCTGCTTGTGAATGATGCTTTAAGCTTGGCACACCTTTTTTATTGTTCGTTTTTTCCATTCCTTCTGGAAGAATTGTTCAAGCGCACCTAGATCGTCAAAGCCATTTTCAGGTCTCTCCAGAGATTCTCTATTGGGTTCAGGTCTGGACTCTGGCTCAGTCACTCCAAGACTTTCACAGAGTTGTTCTAAAGCTACTCCTGTGTTTTCTTCAGGTCGCTTTTGGGTTGAAATATATACCGTTGCCCCAGCCTGAGATCCTGAGCACTCTGAAGAGCATTTTCTTTATTTGACTAATCTTCCAGTTTGCAGAAAAACATTTTAACAGCATGATGCTGCCACCACCGTGCCGGACTATAGGGATGGTTTTAATAAGGTGCTTTCCTAATTTTAAATAGTTAATTTGCTTCTCATGGTCTGAGAGTCCTTTATGTTTTTGTTTTTTGCAACCTCACAGCCAGCTGTCATGTGCCTTTTAGTGAGGCATGGCTTCTGTCTGGCCACTGTACTGGTGGAGTAGTTGCCTGATTGGTGGAGTAATGGCTGTTGTTCTGTATGGCTCTCCCATCTTCACAAGGTAACTCTGGATCTCATTTATAGTGACCCTTAGGTTCTTGTTCACCTCTCTGACCATGGCAGTTCATCCCCGATTGCTTAGTTTGGTTGGTTGGGTGGCCGAATCTGGAAAGACTCTTCCATTTGAGAATAATGGAGGGTATTGTGCACTTGGGCACTTTCAATACTCTAGAAATTTTTTCGTATTCTTCATCAGATCTGTTTCTTGACACAATCCTATCTTGTACATGTAATTCTCCCAATTTCATGTTTTTTTTACACTAACATTCGTAGTCTACTGTGAGACATTATCTAGCCAGGTGCATACCTTTCTTAATTATGTCCAGTGAATTCAGTTACGCACTTGGAGTCAAGTCGAGTTGGAGAAGCTTCTCAAGGACCACTGATAGGAGTAGGATGCACCAAAGCTCAATTGCAAATGTCGTAACAAAGGGATTGAATACTTATTTAAATGGGATGTTTCAGTCTTTTTTTTGTTTGTTTGTTTGTTTTTATTTTTATTGTGGAGTATTGTGTATGTGTAAAACATTACAAAATGTGGAAAAAGGTATGAAAGGGTCTGAACAATTTCTGTCAGCACTGTAGATAATAGATAAATAATTGGCATCGTTTATTTCCAGTTCTATTTTTCAATAAAACCACTTGTTGTAAACTGTTTTGTTCGTCCTTTAATACAGCAATTTGGCAACGAATCAAAAATTAAATGTGGGTTTTTCTGCTTATAATAAAGCATCTGTACAGTCATTCCTTTATCAGGTAAGATCAATGTAAGATCTGCTGTTACAGAAAATGAACTGGATCCGAAGAATCACTTCTGTTTTAGTACGGGTTGGTTTTTGTTTTCCGTTCACGTGCACAACTAACGTGATACATTCACAGCGTAAAGGATGCTATAACAAATTCAGTCTAAAGGCCAACTAGATTAGAATTTTTTTTAATTTGTGGTTGATGTTGTTGCAGATCGAGCCTGATGCATATTCTGTGTTTTATAACGCGTGTAAGGGGCGCGAAGATTGGAGGATCCTGTCGTCCCGTGTGGGGTTTGCTTCACCTGAACTGTTGTAGAGAGTCTAGGGTTACTGCGAGGATGCTGAGATCAGGTCACTCAGATATCAGTGCTGCATTAAAAAATTTTTTTTGAAAAGCTTTTTTCTGCAGTCACAAATGCAGTTGTTTTGAAACCAAGCATTTTGTAAATCACATAAAAGGAGGAGAGAAAGATCATATCCCTCCCTAGCTGGTTTCATTCACTTTATATCGATTTACCGATATCAGTTTACCTAGTATGTTTTATATACACCATTGTAATGCTCTGGTATCTGAGACACTTTTTGCTTTAGCTGTTTAGTTAGTAGTATCTGGGGTAAAGGTCTGTCTTTGTGGATGGTCATGAGATGATTGTGTAAGGGTGACCAGAGAGCCGTTTGACCTAATCTGAGCTGGCTGCTTTTGATTGTTCTTCACTTGCTGAATGATGTTTAGAAACGTATATTGAATACTTAGAGCTATTTGGTGAGGCGTCGTCTGTTTGTATGTGGGTGCAAAGGCTTTTGTTGAGTGAGGAAAAAACTAGCATTGGTATTGATCAGATACCCCTCTATAATCATTATCAGACTAAAACAAGCAGAATAATAATAAAAAAAAAAATCTGAATCTGATTTTGTAACAAGCCAACTTTTATTTTTTACGCAAAAGTTATTGGTTGACGGTTCATTATTTTCCTTTAATGCATAAAATTATACCGGATAACAGTTTTTCGTAAAAAATATACATAATGAATTTTCCGTGTGCTTGTCTATATGCACGTACATACATAAAATGGTTAGGAAGGAGGCGTAGCAGTCAGCACTGCTCGCACCTCCAGGGGCGAGGGTTTGATTTTTGCTTCAGGTCATGTTCCCCCCCGTGCTGAGTGGGTCTCCTACATGTGATCTAGTTTTCTCTCACAGTCAAAGGTCATGCGGATTAGGCTTATTGGTGGTTTTAAATTGACCATGCCCTCTGTGTGTGTGTCCTGAGATGGATTGGCACCCTGTCCATGGTGTGACCCGCCTCAATCCCAAATTTTACTGGAATAAACTCCAGGCCTCTATAGGCAGTCATTGTAAGTTTCTTAAAATCAGAAATTTAGTATTTTAATAGCATTTTTAATAATATTGTCAATTTTCAGTTACTATGTTAACCATGTGGACACTTTTATCTTCGATGGCTCAAATATTTCCTTGTATTTGTATGTAATATAAACAACAATCTTTAGTGATTCTTTATTTGCACGCTGATTGCCGGTAAACGAATGTGAAAGTACATTCTTGTTGCTCATTTATTCCGTGCTCTCAGTTCAGGTATTTTCCACGCCCTCACCTCATACCGCTTCGGAAATGCTCGCTTTATCTCACGTGATCAGATGTTTGCTCTGATGCTTTATTTCATAGTGGCGCTTCATGTTACTGTTTTTAATTATCGCTACTGTTTCGGGAACAGATGAGACAAACTGGTTTTAAACTTCCGGCAGGAAGACTTAAACATATTGATATGTTGATCTGCTTATTCATCTTTAAAGGTTTCGAAGTTTTCGGAAGTGTTTTTCTTTTTCTTGGGCTGAGCTATACTGTATTGCGCTTTTGTTTCTGTTTCTCCCGCGCACTCTGTTCATACTTGGTAAACTATTGCATTGATTGTTGAGTGACACGTATAGCCATGCCCACCTTAAGGGGATATTTCTTTGAATGGAGATAAACTTGGATAAGTATCAGGAAAAATAAGAAGTACGAGTGTCTAGCCAGACGGCAGCCGTTTTAGCAGTATCTCAGTGCACCGATCACTCGACCATGACTGTGTAATGTTATTTTTCGTGTGTTTCTAGGCCAAGGTAACTAGCAGAAGTTAAGAGAACGTTGAATGGATTGGCACTAGTATTAAAACACTGTGAAGCAATTATTTGCAGTGTGCTCCGTAACAGGACGGCAGTGAGGGAGAAAAACAACTCAGTTGTTTATTATTTTGTTTATAATTGATCATTAAGCTGAAGAATAACTTTTAGTTTACTCACCAGTTTAACCAGTTTAGCCTGTGTTTTATCAGCTTGCTTAGAGCAAGTTATTAAAAAAAAAAGTTTCCCAAATGATCCATGACTACTGAGCTGTTATTGAGCACGTTCAGTTCAGTCGAGTCAGTCATTCTCATGGCGCGCTAACGAGCACAAGACACAGAGAGTGGGCTCACTGCTGACACTGATGGTAAATTACTTGCGTTTGGCTGCGCTACATAATAATCCTGACTTGTCACTTCGCATCTTTCTGATTATCACTGAGGCTGAATAATATATTGCTTGTTCTCAATTAGCAGCACACGCACACGCACACACACACACACACACACGCACACACACTATGTACTATGTACTTCAGTGAGCTCCAAGATGCCCGTCATTGGCTAGTGTCATTGTGATTGACATTTAGAGTGTGGGTACGCCCGATAGAGCACGGCCGATCTGCTCTCTAAACTCCTGGCTATGAATGGCTATTGCATCACCCAGGGATCGAACTCATAAGGTCCAGATGATGGGGTGACCACGTTTTCTACTCTGGAGCGGCGATTGGTTATTGATAAGCTTTATCAGGGATGTCCAAGTTTAAAAAGCTTTTTGAATTGGACGGAGGCAGCTCTTTAACTGTCCCCAGCACATCCGATATTACGGCTTGTTCTATTGTGCAAACACAGTGTGCTACTTTATGTCCATATTTGTGTGTGTTAAGTGTAGCCTTTATTATATAGTACTGTAAATCTCATGCAGTTATATAATCGCTAAAGAAATAGGGGTGGGCGATATAACTAAAATCTTCTATCACGGTAGAAGCAATTTTCTACCTCGATAACGATATATATCACAAAATAGCAATTTGTATCTAAAAATGCATGAATAAAAATTCAAACACAAAGAAACTGTTTTACATAATGTAATTTTATTTAAACTGAATTGCTGAGGTTTGCCGCATTTGTTTGCTAAATTCGTTTGGATGCTTGGATTTCAGATGATAGAAAAGGTTTGACGTGTTTCCACCACTTGTTAAAACAGTGCACTTGCATACCTTGCAAATCATGTTCGTCTTATTCGTATCACTTTTTTTATACCCAAACCAATTCCACACCACAAACGATGCACCTTTTTTCTTTACAATCTCCTCGTTGTTGGTTTTGTCACATGTAAGCAAACTCACTGCTGCTGCACCGTCTTCTTCCATTGTCGAAGTGTATGTGAAGCCAAACACATCAAAAGTGGGACGAAACCGTGGCACCTGACAATGGGGTAAAATGTATTTTGATGGTCGGCGCGGTTTGTTTCTACCAGAGTCGCGCAGGTTTGTGATTCGAGCAGCGCTGCTCAAGTTGCTCCGTGCTGTGCGATCCCCAGGTCTGGATATTTGGTCTGCCCACGCCAGCTCAATCGGGTGCCACGATTTCGTCCAACTTTAAATGTGTTTGGCTTCCCATAGAAGTGAATGTGTATTGCGTGGTTACGTAACGTGCAACGTCACGTGATCTCAACCGCGATTAAGACAATAGACCAAAATCTCTATCGGTTGACTGGTGTCTACCGGTATATCGCCCACCCCTATAAAGAAATGTGTATAGAGTTGTGAATAATTATTAGTTTTCTTTATTTTTTCTAAATAAATTTAAAGTTTGCTTGACATCCTCTTAAAGTGATTATTTGTTGTTAGCCTAGATAAATACTTTCAAATTCTACATCGTTCATTTAATAGTTTAAATACTGAAATTGCAAATATTGAACTATGTGTCTTAATTATGGATGTGATTTATTTATTTATTGATCTCACTGTGTAGCTCTATGTTATTAGTAATTACCAGAGCCCACTGTAGTTGTTTATTGAAAGCATGTGAACCGTCTCACAAGCCAAAACATAATCAGCAATTTTTATTTAGGTTCACGTCATGGGATGTAATGATGTGTTACACAGAAAGAGGAGTCACTTATTGTTTCACAGCTATTCATTAATCTAAAGATAAACAATCTGCATTTTTTATGTGACGTGTAGACACTTTGTCCCTGCGTATTTGTGTCGGCTTGTGATTTATACACCTGATGTACCTTTGACTTTGTAGAAGTAAAATAAATCTTCCCATTAAAAGTTTTTTCCTTATAACCTGCCGATTTACAATGATCTATGCTATATTTTATAATACTTATTTCTCAAAAGCAATTCGAAACAGACTCAGCGAATGCGTTATTGAATATAGTCATCTGTTTCTGTACTTTCTAATTGTTTTAACAGCATTAGAGTAAAAAAAATACAATAAAATGTGTGCATGTGTTCTTGCTAAGCAGGTTTGAGTCTAAAAAGTTACAAGCGCCGCTTTTGTGGTTTCCTTTCCAGTGGGTGTTGCTAGATCAACACAAAACTCGTCTTTCCTTCACAGAGCAAATATTTAGGGTAAAAGCTGCAGAGTTGTTGAAAGCTCAGTGTGTATGTTTTTTTGTTTTTTATTATTATTTATTTGGCTCGATTATGCAAAACCATTAGGATGATTGTGTAAAAGATGAAATGTTGAGTTGAACACCACGGCCCTTTTAAATGTCCTTTTAAAGCAGTGTCTGGGGTATTAATAGTGGTCTCGAGGCACTTTGATTATTTTGTTTCATGTCAAGTTTTAGGTTAGTTTAAATCAGCAGGATTGCTTTCTTTTTTTTTCCCACAGGCTTTTATAGGAAGCTTTTATTCATTTTAAACGCATCCTATTACAGTGTACGATGTCACGTTCAATCCTTATTAAAAACGCATAGATAGGACCTAAACAAATATCAGGAAGACAGAAAGCTGATGCAGATTTTCAGCGGTACTTTTGGTTTTAGGGTGTAATAGGCATCAACATTTTTCTTTATTCAAACGCTCAGCAATCGGCGTTAAGTCTTGTCATGTGTTCTAACACAAAGAACTTTGCTTGGTATTTTGTGAATACCAAGCAAATTCAAACTATTGATACTACTATTTGTCTCATACACAGTACGATATGCAGTGAAACGCTTAGACAGCCTATGACCTTAAAATTAAAGACTATTAATAGGAAATAAATATGAAAAAGAAAAATAGAAAAGTAAGTTTAACTAAGAAGGAATAAAATATATGTACAATACAAAATATACAATATAAGAAAAATATATGACAAATATAAGAAAAACAGTCGTACAATATAGAAAATATAGAATTATTGAAATGATATTGAATTTATTATTATTATTATTAGCTTCGGTATTGCTGTCTGGCAATACTGAAGCTAATACTGATGCACGTCGTGACCCGGGAAATGTCATAATACCTCTATCTCCCCTACGCGGAACCGCACAGAACGTCAGGCAGTCACCCACTGTGCCTAACACTGCGACTCACCGCGAGTCAAACCACATAGGTTTTTTTTTTTTAACCACATTTTAGTCTCATCTTTTTTTTTTGTCAACGATATTGCATGCTGGTTTTATTACTGTTCATTGATAGTAAAAGAATAAAACATTAACGGATAAAACAGGAATTCTGCCTTACCCTGGCGTCTGAGGTTCCCACTCAGATTCATTTGTCTGTATTGATGCACTTGATATGTTTTGGGTTAAGGTCATCAGCTTACATTTTTTATCCTAGTTCATTAGATTTGTCAGGGGGATTTTTACATGACACAATACACTAGAGCTTCGATACATTTACGGCACCGAACGGATTGCTTCGATACCATCGAGTATTGAAAAGTGCCTCGTCATTCTGGACCAAATTTCGCTCCTTAAGTAGTAAATTTAATCAGAGGTTGACTACGGTTTGCGTTGCACAGCACGTGTAAAAATCTGTTCAGGCGTTTAAAAGTGTGGCTCCCGTTTTATTATCCTTGTTGATTTTACAAAAAGGATATCGCTCGAAATTATATGAATAAGTTTAAGAGCAGAAAGTCGCTTGCGTATTCGACTGCAGGAGAAAACCAGATTTTTAATTACAGTTTCATGAGGTACAAAAGCCGTTCTATTATTATGAAGCATAATTTGATTCTGGCTTATATACATTTTTTTATTTATGAACATTAACAAACTATGTTGTGCATCAATGCACTAAAACAACACCACGTTGAACGCGCTCACTTTTCCGGTAAACAAAGAACTGAACGGTTCAGTTTGCAACGGAAGAAAGTCAGTGAGCCTTGTTAGCATGCAGGTGAAGAACGTAAGCAGCACAGTCTTTATATATTTGGTTTACTTTTTTACCGCATATATTAAGTAAGCTAAAGAGAGAGGTTATCACTCTCTCTTTCTTCCTATTACTTTAGAGTACTCAGAGATGAAACAAATCGCATGAGGATCAAAATCCTCTGGTGAAATGACACACACACACACACTGCTTAGGGTACCTTGCTTTAAGGGGAAAAGAAAAAAACGTGAACTAGATCATTTTCGGGACTGTATATTTAGTTCAAAATGAAAAGAAAAAAAAATTTGGCTGTGAAGGTGAACTCGTTGATTTTACTGTGTGAGAACTTTGAGCTAGCTCTTGTGGTGTACACTTGCACAATACAGACAACTTTGAGTTAAGGAGATCAGAAAAAGTTCACGGTTTTAAATAGGTTATTTTTTTATGATATGAACCTGTTTTGAGTGTCAACAAGCATAGATATGTACCATAATGTGTATTGAAGTAAATGTTTACCGAGATCAGAGAAGAAAAGAAAAATTGATCGACAGCTGTATTAGGTATCCTGGTGAATGTAATTATTACCACTCATTTGCATTCACACTTTTCCTCAGGTTAAGGTGGAATTTAGATACAGGAGGCAGATAAATCTTATCATAATCTCATTCTTACAATCATGTCATTATTATACACCAAGCGGATATAGGACAAGAGCAACATCATTGTTTAAAGTCCATCTTTAACAACACAGTGGCCTGATTTTCCCTATCAGGAAGGGAAGCAGGGGCATGTTTACTCACTCCGTCATGTGCGACGCAGTTATAATCCTTGTGAACGTTCGATATGATGCCATGTGCTTTCCCTTTTCTTCAGGTCTTTTCATCATGAATGGACTAAAGGTGATGTTTTGGTCTGCTCAAGGCGAAGTTCTGTTCTACTTCCAATATTAAATTCCACTGTTTAATACATCATCTTGTGACTTTTTTTTCAGGCCAAAGATTTCTTTGCCATTTTTTTGTGCTCCAAATAGAGAGCGCATTAATATTAACCTTTAGATTTAAAATTACCAATATTTATTTGTGGTGTTTTTTTTTTTTCTTTTCTTTTTGTATAAACCACTCTATGAAATACTCAATTTGTTTTTCTGTTCTTCTGTATAGATGGGGTCGAGGATTCGGCTTGCTGGGGTCCATCTTTGGTAACAACAGCGCAATAAATCAGCCAAACAGTGTCTACGGAATATTGTTTTATGTCTTTCAGCTGTTATTAGGTAAGTACTCGAATATACACAGACAGCCAACGACGCAAGTTTGCCAAATAGATAGCTTCTCAGACAGGCGCATGTTGCCCTTTACAGCGATCCAGAAACGGATTCCTCTAGCCACTGTTGGTATAATAAAACCAAGAAATGTAGCCTCCTGCCAGCACAAAGTGACACCATTTTAATTCCGTCAGTCTCGAAGGATTTAACTTATCAAGGCTGCTGTATCAAGGTGCCTGGTGGAGCAAATCGCTCACTCAACGTTCAATTCATGGACTAGAACGAGTACGGTACTCAAGAGTAAGGGATTAGAACAATGAATGAAAAAATGAATAAAACTGTTTTATGCCACAGTGTTTTCCATGCAGGTCTGAAATATACTCACGGGGATGGGTAGCTAGCATACCAGGGCCGACATCACCTGCCAGCACAAAAGTGCTCCAATACATACAACAAACAACATACAAATGAATAAATCCGGCGCGCAAGTACTTTGTTTACTATAACACTGTGATGCATAAAGCATTTTTTTATATTTTTGTTTGTGTGTGCATGCGCATGCACTTGAGCGAAAAACTGTTGGTGTGTGTGTGTAAGTTGTTCTACACAGTAGCCCCTCCCCCCCCTTAATCACTATAGCCACCTTTTTCTTTTCAAAGGTAAAGTGTTGGTTACTTTGTTGTTGTTGTTTTTTTTTTTTTTTTTTTTATTTTGATGTTAATTATTTTTATATGAATATTTTTGGGTTGTGGAACTAATCATCGGGGTTTCATTTTTTCGTATTTTTTTGGGGGGTGGGGGGGGATTTGCTTTGATATCCGAGTGCTTTGTTGTACAAGTACGCATCCGGAACTAATTATGCTCACAGTCCAAGGTTCCACTATATTAAGTTTTATTTGACATTTCTGTCCATTTACAAGATTCAACCTACTGACCTTTCCTCTTCATCTACCCAAACAGTGCCATGCAAAAGTATTCATACCCCGTGAACTTTTCTACATTTCGGAACACAGTTTGTTACAACCTCAAACAAATGTTTTTTATTGGAATTTTATGAGATAGACCAAAACAAAGTGGTACATAATTGTGAAGTGGAATTAAATCATAAATGATTTTCACTATTTTTTACACAAATAAAAATCTAAAAAGTGCGGTGTGACTTTGTATTCGGCCCGCTTTTCTCTGCTATCCCTAACTGAAACCCAGTGGAGCCAATTGCCTTCAGAAGTCATCCAGTTAGTTAAATAGAGTCCATCTGTGTGTAAAGTTGAACCACTTAGTCTCAAGCTTAAACTATACAAAATAGGCTGGGTAAAAATATTTGGGCGCCTGGTAATATACTCCAGCGATCCGCTCGTATAGTAGAGTCTGTGCCATTAGCACCAAAGACGAATTGGTGACTTGTGATTTGATTTTCTAGCGCCGTTCCACACAGCCTTGAGTCAGGATGTGCTCTTAATGTTGGCCTAGTTTACGTTAAAAGTCTGCTTTCTCCTGTTGTGCAAGAGGAGAACCCTAATGACAAAGAGGTCATGTTTTATTGAGCGCTATTAGACATTCTGAAGGTAATTGGATGGCTGGATCGACAACAGAGGAAACTTGTTCATATGTGTCTTTTAATATCCTGGCACATCAAACTGATCCACAGATTGTGTGTGTGGTAGGAAGGCACTGGATGAGTGGAGTGTCATTTAAACTTCTTTTAACCATTTTTATAGACAAAACATTCAAGAGTTTTTAGACTTTTCGTGTTTTTTTTTTGTGTGTTTGGCCAAACAGCAGTTATGTGGTTATAAACATGTAATAGGGTTACACAAAATGTTGCTTAAAAATCTTTATTTTTAAAAATCAAGGGTTGAAATTTCACAGCTACATCATAATATTCCTCGATATAACTGTAATCCATGGTATGTTGGGTTTGTGTCAGTCGAGTTATCTGGATAAAACAGGTGAAATTGGTCATACCAGCCCGCTCCTGGGTTTACATTCAAGTTTAAATGGTTCACTGTCTTTCTGCCACATCTCTATTTTTACTAGTTTGCCTTTTTTTCTTCTTCCTCTGAGAGCTGTGGCATTTGCTGACTCAGACTCTCCCACATGTAGGCTTGCGTGACCAGCTGATAGGACCACGGGTTAGCCAAATCTCATGTGTCTTACACAGCACATGATCATGTTTCTTCTCATTGAGTTTAGGCATCTAATTTAAATTGGTACAAATTAATTACAAATGTGTTTTAGAGATTTGAATCAATCGGCATTTTGAGTTATTTATTCTTATTGACATGTTGGTGTGTACTTGTGAGGGATTTTTAAAAAAATCCAGGCGTCTCCAAAACAACATTACGTCTGTCCAATATGAACTGTTGCATTGTGGAAGAAAACTGAAGGCAAATTTTTATTTCTCCTTTATTAAATTTTTTTCTGATATGGAGGATTCCCTTATAGTCCAGCCAAAAGGAGTTGAATTTATTTCAAAATTATATTAATTTAAATTTCACATAAATATCAAACATCTAATTTATACTGTACAAGTCCTTTTTTAGTTGTTGCATCCTAACACTGTATCCTTCAGATTTTGTCTTCGTCTCTCCTCAGCTCTTTGTGCTCCATCTCTCCTCTTGTCCTTATTGCAATTTTGCATCTATGAATAGATTGACCTTAAAGAAAAAAGAGAATGCAAAGGAGATGTACTAAGGAAAATGTCACGCCTTCCCTTCATCATATGCAGATTTTTATTTCAGAAAATATTTCATTACAGAATTGTGGGTAAATTGTAATTGTGGGCTCTTGCAAATGTAGGTGTTATGAAATACTACAGTGTATGAAGTAATAATACTGTGCTGAGATCTGGTCCTGTCTTAAAATATCTTTGGAAATATGTTAAAAATAGTTTAAATCTGGGTAGACTTGCCAAGAGCAAGCTTGCCAGAAAAAAATAAGACAATCTATTTTCAAATAAAAAGCTGAAATTGTGTCATGTCCTGTTACATTTTATAATTTTTTTTTAAAGAATAAAAATAGATTGGAGAGTTATTTAAATGCCTACAATAGTGGGGTAACAGTAGCTAAGAATACAGTTTGTTGCATTTTTAATACAGTGAAGTGAGAAAAAAGACCTGTGTCACAGGTTTATTTACCTGTGTCACAGGTTTGACCCTATATACACGGGCGGCACCATAAAGCATGGACACGAGGCGAGGTCTTAAAGAGAAAAGGATCATTTATTTAGGAAAAAACACACAACGACAGAGAGGAATAAAATGAATCTTCAACCTCTCTAATGAGACTTCCTCTTGCAGTACACGCGCTAACAAACACAAAATATGTTTTTACACACACACACACACACACACGTGGTCACAGTGTTATAGTAAACAGTATACGCGTGCACGGACGTTGATTATACCAGTAAGAGACGCGCATTAAGACCCCAGCAGGGGAGATGATTACCCACAACTCCACAGCGCAAGAGAGAGAAAAACCATTGGCTCAGTTATGATAATGTGACGCTCGGCATCAAAACAAGAAGTGCATGTGTGATACATGATAACTTGGTACGCGTAAATCAGGACCTGCTCGTTTTTCAAGTTAAAATTTATAAAAAATCTTTGCTCGTCTTGAGGAACACTTGCAAACCACATTACTTGCAATCTGAGGTTTCACTGTAATTTATTCCTGATTCCTGTATTAATTTAGCTGATCACCAGGAGATGTAATTTTAAGGTCCTCATTTTAAAACATGGGACACAGGGATATGGCTCGAAATATTACTTCCGACAAAAAAAAGAAATATCTGAATCAAGTGTGTGTTTTATTTATTTTTTATTCAGATAAATAGATTGTTGAAATTTCTAACATTGCCCAAATGTTTTGTCCTTTAGGCTTGACTGTGAGCGCGATGGCCGCCCTGATTCTCATGACCACGTCCATCGTCTCAGTGATAGGCTCAGTGTACCTGGCCTACATCCTCTACTTTGTCCTGAAAGACTTCTGCATTATCTGCATTACCACATATGCACTGAACTTCATTCTGCTCGTGCTCAACTACAAGAGGCTGGTCTACTTGAACGAGGCCTGGAAGCAACAGTTAAAGCGGGACTAAAAGTGGAGAAAAAAAAACAAGGATTAAAAAAAGAAACAAAAGAAATGTGACCTCCGAACATTTGACTCGTCATCGGGAGATGTTGCTTCCAAACCAGTGTCTATTGTGTACATGTAAAAACAAAAATACCCAATCTGAAGAAAATGAAAATCCTAGGGTCGCAGATCACGAGTTAATTTGCGTTCACAAAGGAAGGATTTAAAACAGAAAGTGTTTTTTTTTTTTTGTTTTTTTTTTTGGTTTCTTGTTCATGAGGGATGGTGCCAGGATGATAAGCGCGGAGTTAAAGAAAGATCTCGAGAGCACTCAGAGTGCGGACAGAGGAAGTCCTGTGAAGTACAGAGTGATCAGGATAAGTGTACAGAAGGCATAGGCCTAGGCCTGTCAAATGGTGCTTACTTGAATCCAGTGGAGAAGTCTTGTTTTTGTCGAGCTTTACGTCAACTGAATTATGGGCTTTTTAATGAATAAAAGTGCATGATCATGAGGTTTATGTACGGTTCACAGAGGTAATTCCATTAAAAGATATAAAAAGTAGAGAAACGGTTAAACAAATCAATGGTAATTTTATGTTTACAGTATTTTTTTTTATTATTATTTTTTTTTTTGAGTAAGACCACTAATTTTAAACTATGGGAGAATTGTGAGATGTTGGTGTGTAGATCGAAGTCATTGTCATCTACAATTTTGTTTTATCCTGCAGTTCCTGTAAGTAGATAGTGTATTAAAGTTACTTGGGCAGTTTTTTATTTTTATTTTTTTGGGGGTGTTTGAAAAAACAAAACAAAAAACAAAGTACACCAAGGTTTCTTCTGAAGAGTAAAAAAACTAAAATGTTTGACTTAGGTCTTACAGTTGTGTTGTAGATCTGCACCAAGCTCTCACATTCCAGTTTTTACTCATCGTAGCCGATTAGGCATCCGTTAAGTTTAGTCATAAGTTTAGTCATAATTTGTTTAAATTGCACCTAAGGAGGAGTAAGATCCTTCTTAGTCCTAGGTCAGGCATCGTGTTTGTTCGGGGGGAAGGGGAAACTCGGAGTTCACAGTCATGAAAAGGCTAACTTGTGAACGAGTCTGTAGCGCAGTGCGTCTTTTCCTCCACCCTGCTGAGACAGCTCTTCAGACAAGCTCCCTTTTCTGTACTCTATTGTAAATACTCTTGTATGTCAGCATTCCTGTACACACAGTAACATTCACTAGAGAATAATGTGCCTAAAAAATTTTTTTTGTCCATGACTCGAAATGTGTTGTACTTAAAAAGTATTTCATTGTGTCCCTTGTTTCTTGTGCGTTATTGTGTTTTGTTAGCGTTTCCTGCCCACATTTAATATGTTCAGCGCTCTGCGTTGTTTTAAATTACTTAACGTTAAAATGATCTTACATATTCAAGGCCCTTGTATAAAGATACACATGCCTGTATCAGGTTAGGGATCAAGTGCCACCTTAACAACAGCTACTCCTACAATGTATTACTACATAACAGTATTGGGAAAATTGCTGTTAAACATCTACACTGGGATGTGTAACTGGAATATAACGTATGCAAGTTTGGTTCTTTGATCACGAGAGTGGTCTCCTTCAGAATGAGTAAAGTTGCCGCAAATAGCTGCTTTGTCATAGCTGTTCTCTTTACCCTGAAAGAACGGGATCAAAATGGCAGGATGAACCTTCCCTCAATTACAGAACTGTGATTAGTTATGTAACCTTACTTTGAGGCCGTATATCAAATTCATCCTGAGGTTTGTAACATGTCTTGATTGCACTCTGCCACAAAAGAAAAGGCAGTGCTTCTAAGTAATAGTAATGCCATACTTTACTAATGTCGATCATTCTAATACTGAAATAGCTCAGAGGTCTGATAACATCTATGGCGCAAGTTAAAGCACACAAACGGCTGGTTAATAACCCCCTGACTGCATACAGCTGACAGCCCTTACTGGGGAAGGATCTTGTTACATTGTGTGCTGACTGATGATTCAGTCCACTCCTAGAGAAAATCCAATGCAGCACAGATTGGCAAAAAAACATGACACAAAGGCACCAAAATGCCCAGTACACCATAGTTTGCCACCCACCGGGTCCAGCAGGAGAAGAATTCCCATCCCAATCTAACTAAGCCATCATGGCATGTGACAAAGATTCGCTGTCAGTGCCCTTGTGCCAGAAACTGTGGCACACCCCCAGAGGTGGGCCATGGCGTTTGGTGGTACACGCCAAAAAGTGGTTATGATGTTTTTAATTATATGGCCCAAACAACAGACAATAAAACAAATAAAAACAGACCCTCGTGTTGCAGGGGGTGAACTCTAAGGCTACTTTCACATTACGGGCAAAAGTGGGCCATTTAACGGACCAAATCAGATTTTTTGTTCGCTTGTTATTTTTTTCTATGTGGTTTAATTCTGATGTTGGTCTAAGCAGATCATGCTTCTGAATTGACCGATATGTTTCAAGGAAAAACATGTTATGTGATGCATTCAAACCCCCTATAAAAAATAAAGGGCAGATTATTTTGCCACTTCTTTGGATTCTGTCCTCTTCTTGCCACTGTTGCCAGGCTCCTCAATGGCCATGTTTGGTCATGTCTCACGAGATTTCTTCAAACATAGCTCTTGCGATATGTGCCTTCTATTTTTTTTTCTTTTATATATAACTTTTGTCCTGTTCAATTTCTTTTCCCCGATTTTCTCCCCAATCTAGTCGTGTTCAATTCCCTTCCCGTAGGGGGGGGGCTCCCACATTAAGGCTACTTACCTCCATGCAGCCAGGAGGGTTGGGGGCTGTCTTGCGCTTCCTCCGAACCACGTGACACCAGTCGACTTCTTGTTTTTCAAACTGCTTGCTCACGCACCGTTGGGGGCGGCGTCACACACTCGGAGGCTAGCGCTATCCGCTCCCTCCGCGTGCGCGAGCTTGCAGACGCCCCGAATGGCGTAGAGCCGTGCAGTTAATATGGGAGCACTAAATACCTCTAATCCCTCTCCGCCAAAAGAGCTCGGACAATTTAGCGAGGCCTCCGGCTGTGAGAGGTTACAGCATCATGTGCCTTCTATTTTTGCTTACAAAGCCAAATCACCCCCAATGTTTAAGAGGTCTGTTTTCCTCACTATCCCGCCACTGAAATCCCACCTTACTGCCATTCTCCATCTTTCCTAGCTCAAAATTCGTAGTTAGATTGCTGGAAATGTGTCTAATTAAACTGTACAGCCTGAGGACACATTGCAAATAAATCTGACCTGTACCTGTATCACGATTATCAGATTCCATTGGGGTGGCACGGTGGCCTTATACCTCCAGGGTTGAGGGTTTGAGTCCTTCCTCAGGTATGTGTACGTAGGGTTTGCATATACCCCCGTCCTTGTAGGTTTCTTCCCATAGTCAAAAGACGTGGATTAGGTAATTGGTGCTCCTGTGTGCATGTGTGAGCTCTGCAATAGTTTGGCACCCCGTCCAGGGTTTACTCTGTCCTGTGCTCTTCTGGGATTTGCTCCTGGCCCCTGTTACTCCATACAGGATAAGTGGTTTAGAATATGAATAAATTCCATGGGATTTAACACTGGTCTAAGTCACATAGAAATAAAAATGATCGTTTGGGCCACTTTTGCCTGCAGTGTAAACCTAGTCTAAGGTAAACACATGAGTCACTTGAAAGTTTTAGACCCAATCCAAAAGCAAGGGTACTTTAAATCGCCTTGATAGTGTTGGCCATGAAGTGAGACCCCACCCTGATCTCGCACAAAACCATTTTCATGGTTTTTCTCTGCCATATGTAACTCTGCTTATCCTCTGTTAGAGAGTTGATGGATGAGATGATGACAAACATGTTTCATTTGTGGACACCTTGGTAATTCTAAGCAAGTCACGAGGTGAGACAAATCTGTATTGGTAACTATAATGCATTAGTTAAGTTTGGGCTTCTGTCTGTCTTTTGGAGATTTCCAGAGTGTGCCAGAGTATATTATCCGTTTCTTTAAATGGTGCCACTAAGATGTCAGTATTTCTTACACCTAATGGTATGTGCATTATCTCTGTAATGCCAGGGAAAACATAAATTTTCCTTACTGCTATTGAGGCCACTGGTGTTTCTACCCAAGGCATCGTAACCTTAATGCTTCTACATCTACCATACCAGCCAGTATTATGTTCTTTTATCAGGTTGCAGCTTCAGTGCACTCTTGATGGTGTAGAAAAGCTCTCAAAGGAAACAGCAACACTGCTGAATAGCCACATCACTTTCTCGAGTCATTGTACTACAAAATGGGTTACCTTCCATCAACTGTGTCAAGAGGAAAATCCTAATTTAGTCTCTCAACGTCAACCTGAAAATGATCTTAAAGTGCTTTTGCTGTTGAGCTAGTGCTGCTTTACACTCGCACGTCATCAGAAAGTTCTCATGGTGAGCTATTAGACCTCTCAGCCAGGGCAGACTCATTCATCTTTGGATTTAATTAGAAAATTAAAATCAGCCACTGGGAGTACATTAGGATCTGTCTCGATTTAAGGCAATTGGTCTCAACGATTGGAGTTGTGTTCTCTTTTAGCTTGTTTCATTGCTCTTAACCACCCTTTTCAGCCCTTTTTCTCATGCGTGATGGTGAGTGCGCTTTGTTTTAACATAGTAGTAAACTTACTCTTCCCATTCAAGGGGCAGCAGAGCCTCCAGTTTCTGATTCTTCCACCAGTGCCTGATGCCTGCTTTGACCATGCACCGTAGGAGAGAAGAGAATGTCTGGTACACAAAATTCACATTGGGATGCATAATGGTTCAATAACGCTTAAGTTTTTGTTGCTGGGCCCAAACAGTTTAAGTAGTGATTTTGGTTGGAAAGTTGGTAAACACAGTTGGTAAACTCTCTTAGAACCCCATTTTTGATGGAATAATATGTTATGTTTGGATGTATAGTGTGGTTTGGTTTAGTGTCTGTATAACATGTAGTCTTGTTTAGTAGCCTGATATTAAAACGCATACTTGATCAACCTTCACATCCATACTTTTCAAAAATTTCAATGTCAGAAAAAGTTAAAGCTACTTACAGTGCTTCAGATTCATTTTTCCAAATTGGTATGCAAGTACAGTTGCGTCCTTGTCTTAGTTGGTTGGATGTTGTTAAAGTCTGGGTTGCCAAAGACCAGAGTTTTCTCTCTGAGCAGACATTCAAGATGCCAGATAAAATGAGAATTGGACTAAAATATTATGATTGTTGTAGGCTTATTTTTTCCGTAACTATCTATCATGTCTGTATATAAGTGCTTTAACCATGTCCTTGTCCTTGAAGGTATTTCAACAAGTGTCAACAATAGATATTAAACTTAGCCAGTTCTTTAATAGACATCAAGGCTTGAATCACAATGTCTAAAGGCAGGACTTCTGTGAAACAGGATTTATTTCTTGCATTTGTGAACGTCTTCAGCCTTTCGCTGTATGAGTTCAATAAGTGTACCACTGCAAAAAGATCACTTAGAGGTCTTCTAAGTGCAATCAAATGTGTTTGTTTGACATTCACGTGACAGTGGAAAGCTCTGGATTGCTGACCAGAAGGTCAGGGGGTTCAAGCCCTAGCACTGCCAAGCTACTACTGTTAAGCCCTTGAGGAAGGCTTTTACCTTTATGCTGTATGCTGGCTGACCCTAGTTCAGATCCAAGCTTCCTAACTGGTATATGTGTGGGGGGAGGGGTGCACACTAAAATCTAAATGATATCTTAATCCTATCATTTTGCTCTAGTTTAACGCCTCTCTTTCTAGAAATGTCAAATTGTCGTGATGCAAATCAACAGTCAACGTAGAAGTACAGTACTTAAGTGCACATCATTCCACCCTGTGATCTCACCCTGTGAACTAAAATTAGTTTAATGGACCACTCCAACAATGAGAAAGTTGCATCCAGTTTATATTTCAATAGAAGTGCCTTCTGTTTGTCCTTCAAAAGATTAGACCAACTGTGCAGACGTGGCATATGCAAAGAGAGGTGATAGATTTTAGAAATCCTTCCTGAGGGTCAGTTGAATGACTATGGTGTTCTCTTAACATGCAGTATCAGGTTCTCTCTGGGTGAGGATTCACCTGCCATCTATAACCATATACAGCACACCCACCCACCTCTTTTCCAAACAAAATGGCTAATTTTAAACATTTTACCCTACTTCTATTATATTTTGTGTGTCACATTGTGATGTGCTTTGGCTTCTCATTTGGGATAGGAATGTTCAAAAGCCCTGTCCATGTTTATGAAGCTTTTCTCTGTTGATAAAGATAAGGTTCTGTTAGGATCTTTTGGGTTCAGTAGATATATGGCTGGAACGAATTAGTGCAACTTCAAGAGGTTTAATGTAGTGGTGTACAGAATCTTAACTGTCATATATTTAAGAGAAAGGATGGATGATGGATTTCATGACTCCTGAAAAATTCTGTGAAGGTGTATGCATTCAGATTTGTTTCTGCAGTGCTGAAAGTTTTCAGACCCTTTCAAGTTTTCCACATTTTATTCAGTTTCACATGCGTCTTAAAATGGATTCAAATCATTTGAATATATATTTTTTTTCATAATTGTACACAGAATACTTTACAATGACAAAGTTAAAACTTGAAATATCCAGTTATGCAAGTCTTTAGACTCATCACTCAGTACGTGGAATAAAGTATGACAGGAAGTATGTGAGTGAGTGAAGGGAAAAAAAATTAACTGATCAAAATTTGTGAATGAGCAGGAAGCCCAGGCAGAACAGTTATAGCAAAAGTGTGTTTGTGTCGAACTGGTCTACCATTAAATCATTCCCCCAAACTATTCCTTCTGTTTGGATTTTTTAAAAATTTAATATTATAATTATATATAGAATTATATTGCAATATTTGCAATTAACTCTTGATATGCAATATGAACCTAAAAGTTACGAAAGAGACATTAATTAGGTGATGATATACTCATGCAAGAAGTTATATTGCATTAGCAATTTGTAATAAATGTAATAAAATAAATATTGATTGATGTGATGTGTTTTAAATAGACCTGTGCTATTTAAATAAAGTGCATGCTGTGGTTTATTAAACCACATCACAGCACATGGTAAAACACTGTGGTTGGTTAAAGAGCTCATTTACAGCTGAGTGCAAACCGTCCAGACATAATGAAAGATGAACCAATATGAATTCCCAATTTTAAACATTTAAACATTATTAGACAGTGAATTACTATAAACAACTTGCATCTACTATTTTTTTTGGTCTTTTATATGTTAGACTGTCATGTTGTAGGACGACTTCATTTATTTATTTATTTTTAATATTTCAAAATAAAACAAAATACAAACCCGATTCCAAAAAAGTTGGGACACTGTACAAATTGTGAATAAAAACAGAATGCAATGAAGTGGAAGTTTCAAAGTTCAATATTTTATTCAGAATAGAATATAGATACCATATCAAATGTTGAAAGTGAGACATTTTGAAATGTCATGCCAAATATTGGCTCATTTTGGATTTCATGAGAGCAAAAAAAAGTTGGGACAGGTAGCAATAAGAGGCCGGAAAAGTTAAATGTACATATAAGAATCAGCTGGAGGACCAATTTGCAACTTATTAGGTCAATTGGCAACATGATTGGGTATAAAAAGAGCCTCTCAGAGTGGCAGTGTCTCTCAGAAGTCAAGATGGGCAGAGGATCACCAATTCCCCCAGTGCTGCGACGAAAAATCAGAATAGAATTTCTCAGAGAAAAATCGCAGAGTTTGAAGTTATCATCATCTACAGTGCGTAATATCATCCAAATATTCAGAGAATCTGGAACAATCTCTGTGCATAAGGGTCAAGGCCGAAGGACCATACTGCATGCCCGTGATCTTCGGGCCCTTAGGCGGTACTGCATCACATACAGAATTGCTATTGTAATAGAAATCACTACATGGACTCAGGAACACTTCCAAAAAACATTGTCGGTGGACACAATCCATCTTGCCATTCGCCGTTGCCGGCTGAAACTCTATAGGTCAAAAAAGAAGCCATATCTAAACATGATCCAGAAGCGCAGGCATTTTCTCTGGGCCAAGGCTTATTTAAAACTGTCCTGTGGCCAGACGTATCAAAATTTAACGTTCTTTTTGGGAAACTGGGACGCCATGTCATCCGGACTAAAGAGGACAAGAACAATCCATGTTGTTATCAGTGCTCAGTTCAGCAGCCTGCATCTCTAATGGTATGGGGTTACATGAGTGCGTGTGGCATGGGCAGCTTCAGCATTAATGGTGAAAGGTATATCCAAGTTCTAGAACATATGCTCCCATCCAGACGTCGTCTCTTTCAGGGAAGACCTTGCATTTTCCAACATGATGATGCCAGACCACATTACAGCATCAATTACAACATCATGGCTGAGTAGAAGAAGGATCCGGGTACTGAAATGGCCAGCCTGCAGTCCAGATGTTTCATCCATAGAAAACATTTGGCGTATCATTAAGAGGAAGATGCGACAAAGAAGACCTAAGACAGTTGAACAACTAAAAGCCTGTATTAGAGGCATTCCTATTCCTAAACTTGAGCAACTTGTCTCCTCAGTCCCCAGATGTTTGCAGACTGTTATAAAAAGAAGAGGGGATTTCACACAGTGGTAAACATGGCCTTGTCCCAACTTTTTTGAGATGTGTTGATGCCATGACATTTAAAATCAACTTATTCTCCCCTTAAAATGATACATTTTCTCAGTTTAAACATTTGATATGTCATCTATGTTGTGTTCTGAATAAAATATTATAATTTGAAACTTCCACATCATTGCATTCTGTTTTTATTCACAATTTGTACAGTTTCCCAACTTTTTTGGAATCAGGTTTGTAGTTTTCTATTTGAAGATTTTTATTTCATTTCTTTTACCTTTTATGTGCAACGCAAAGATTTTTCAGTCAACTACACATCTGTAATAATAGTGCAAACATTTGTGTTAATACTCGGAATATAATTCATAATTTTGTTTGCATTGTTATATTAAGAACACAAGAAAGGGAAAATTACTGTTTTTTTTAAATCATGGGTAAACTAACTCATATCATTCCTTTCAAGTAAGGAAGTGAAGTAAGGAAAACATTCAGATTGTGCAGTTTGTCTTTGCGCCATCATGCCCCGTTTAGACAATGCCGGCACTGAGAAGGAATTTTTTCGTCAGATGTCACCAAACGATTTGGAATTGCTAAAAAAAAATCTTTTCCAGGCTATGAAACAGATTTTGAACAACTTGGATCAATTGCTGATATACATTTTTATGTGTATATACAGTCGTGGCCAAAAGTTTTGAGAATTACATCAATATTGGAAATTGTAAAAGTTGCTGCATAAGTTTTTATAATAGCAATTTGCGTATACTCCAGAATGTTATGAAGAGTGATCAGATGAATTGCATAGTCCTTCTTTGCCATGAAAATTAACTTAATTCCCAAAAAAACCTTTCCACTGCATTTCACTGCTGTCATTAAAGAACCCACTGAGATCATTTCAGTATTCGTCTTGTTAACTCAGGTGAGAATGTTGATGAGCACAAGGCTGGAGATCATTATGTCAGGCTGATTGGGTTGGAATGGCAGACTTGACATGTTAAAAGGAGGGTGATGCTTGAAATCATTGTTCTTCCATTGTTAACCATGGTGTTCCATGGTGACCTGCAAAGAAACGCGTGCAGCCATTATTGCGTTGCATAAAAATGGCTTCACAGGCAAAGATATTGTGCCTACTGAGATTGCACCTAAATCAACAATTTATAGGATCATCAAGAACTTCAAGGAAAGAGGTTCATTTCTTGTTAAGAAGGCTTTAGGGTGTCCAAGAAAGTCCAGCAAGCTCCAGGATCGTCTCCTAAAGAGGATTCAACTGCGGGTTCGGAGTGCCACCAGTGCAGAGCTTGCTCAGGAGTGGCAGCAGGCAGGTGTGAGCGCATCTGCACGTACAGTGAAAGAAAGCAAAGAAGCCACTTCTCTCCAAAAAAAAGGGGACAGATTGATCTTCTGCAGAAAGTATAGTGAATGGACTGCTGAGGACTGGGGCAAAGTCATATTCTCTGATAAAGCCTCTTTCCAATTGTTTGGGGCATCTGGAAAAATGCTTGTCTGGAGAAGAAAAGGTGAGCGCTACCATCAGTCCTGTGTCATGCCAACAGTAAAGCATCCTGAGACCATTCATGTGGGGGGTGGCTTCTCATCCAAAGGAATGGGCTCACTCACAATTTTGCCCAAAAACACAGCCATGATTAAAGAATGGTACCAAAACACCCTCCAACAGCAACTTCTCCCAACAATCCAACAACAGTTTGGTGAAGAACAATGTATTTTTCAGCACGATGGAGCACCGTGCCATAAGGCAAAATGATAACTAAGTTGCTCGGGGACCAAAACGTTGGGGTCCATGGCCTGGAAACTCCCCAGATCTTAATCCCATTGAGAACTTGTGGTCAATCCTCAAAAGGCGGGTGGACAAATTAATTCTGACAAACTCCAAGAAGTGATTATGAAAGAATGGGTTGCTATCAGTCAGGATTTGGCCCAGAAGTTGATTGAGAGCATGCCGAGTCAAATTGTAGAGGTCCTGAAAAAGAAGGGCCAACATTGCAAATACTGACTCTTTGCATAAATGTCATGTAATTGTCGATAAAAGCCTTTGAAACGTATGAAGTGCTTGTAATTATATTTCAGTACATCACAGAAACAACTGAAACAAAGATCTAAAAGCAGTTTAGCAGCAAACTTTGTGAAAACTAATATTTGTGTCATTCTCGAAACTTTTGGCCACGACTGTATAGTCCATATACAGATTTTTGTATAAAATTAAACTTTCTTATTTATTTGATTGAATCAAATTTTGTAAGAAATCTGTATGTCCAATATTTTTATATTTGTCCGTGGTATACAGTATTATTGTAGTGGGATGACACTTCCAGTCAATGATTAATAATAACAATAATAATAATATTAAACAAAAAGTTAATCCAATCACATACAGGAATTCCATTTTTATTAAAAGTGAAAAAGGTCAAGTTTACAATTTTTGGTATAACACCTTTTAAAATCCTACATACTTGAAAAAAAAAATCCAAAAGTAAATCAAAGCAAACTAAAAAACTGTTAAACCTACAGGTAGGTAAAAGAAAAAGCAAGTCTATTAGTAAATCCTGGTCTATCATTTAAAAGAATCTAAAACAATTCAGCACATCTTAATGCTCTATGAACACCTACCAAAGAACGAGTTCATATCTGAAGTGAGTCAAACCGGGACTTTTGATTATGCAAGATAACAACACAGTTATAAGAGTAAAAAACTACCCGTTTCTCTAGACACTCATTGTCCACTTCATTAGGCACACCAGTTCAGTTGGCTGTGACTTTTAATGTGGCATGGTGGTCTGAGTATTTCTGATCTACTGAGAACACAAAGATGTCTAGGATTTACAGAGAATGGTCTGAAAAAGAGAAAATGTGCAGTGTGTGGCAGTTCTCTGGGAGACAATGCATCAACAACATGAAGCATGGATCCATCTCCCATGGATCCATCTTAGCACTCTTCGGGCTTCTTAGAATCAATTAAGCATCGTTTAAATGCTAGTTAAATGCTGGTTTCTTGAACATAACACTAAGTTCACTGTTCTCAAATGGCCCACACAGTCTCTAGATCTCAATCCTATAGATTAAGCACCTTATGTGGCGGAACAGGAGAGTCACGTCATTGATGTGCAGCCGACAAATCTGCAGCAACATGCACGATGTGTGTGGATCAAGAACATTTAATGAGGATATAAGTGTCATCACTGTACTGATTAAGTGTAAGTTTACTTTCTATGATTTACATATCGATTTTTCACGGCTTAATTCAGGAGAAACTTCCTGGTTTGACTTAAAGACCCTTGTAGTAGCTCATTCGTAAACCGGTATAGTGATGTACAGTATCGCAGCTTGTTTCTTTAATGTTAGCCAGGTATGTAGGCAAGTAGGAGGTCGCTTTGATATACAAGTGTTTTGATATACAAGCATTCTTCCGGAACAAATTATGCTCGCCATCTAAGGTTCCACTGTATATATATTGTCAATATTAACGCATGTGATTAACCTACAAATTTTATTGTTCAATATCTTTTATTTTACGCAAATTAATCAAATAAGAGTTAGACCCTAAAGGCTTCCCATAATTGAAGCGCGGATAACTGGCTGTGTGCAATAACGGCGCGGTTATTGCTGATAATAAGATGACTGGGGAAACATCACTAGGTGTGCTGAACATTATAAAAAGCTCCTAGATCAAAGTTTGGATTAAACCAATGCTGTGTGCTTGAGTTAGCTTCAAGAAAAAGGTAACTATTTAACTATTCAACTATTTTTAAAAGAATACATTTATACTTCTGGCACTAGTGTTACAAGTTTGGTTCACCTACGACATTCTGGATATGTGTTCAATAAGATGAAGTGCATTTTTACTTTTTATAAGTATTACAAATTAGGTCAAATTTTTAAATTCTCCCTGAAATACACAACCAGAAACAAGCAACTTATGAATCATCTAACTGGTTGATTGGCATAATAAGGCATTATTTCGAATCAATGAAACATTTTGATTCATTTTCACAGCTCACTTTTGTAGTTCTATTTCTTTGTCTCTATTGCTCTTTCCAGCTCATCCACCCACACGGAGACAGATGTAACATGACAGCCAGGGTGGAGGTTTCACAGGCAGGGGTATTTGGCCCATGTAGACAGGACACCTGTTTCATTGGCGATCCCCCAGTAGCGCTCTTTCAGAAGAAAGGCTCCTGATTTGGGTTGCCGCTGCCGAGTGAACATGCCCTTCTTGTTGCCAACCACGCGAGTGATGCCTGTAGAGAAAGAGTGAAAGAGAGGGAGAGAATTATTTAAGAAATAAAATAGGGGGCGGGGGGAATCTGTTGTATTTATTCCTGCTATAAGACAGCAATTCTGTCGAAAGGGGTCTAAAACATAACTATATAAAACGTAATCAAATTACTTTTTTTTTAATGAAACGCACAATCTGTCCTCTTCCATATGGATGAGCCCACAGATTTACTACTTTTGCTGTGATTGACAGGATTGTGATAGTCCCGCCCTAAGGAGCACAGCAACTTTTTGTCACTTACATTACAGCAGTTGATTTCTCACAAGCTTCTCTTTTTTTCTCTTTTTCTTTAAGTAAATGATACAAAACAGGCTTGTGTATTGTATGTGTATATGTATATGTGGTGTTTAAGTTTGCTGTGTATGTGACAACGCTCTGATGCGGAGTGCTACTGCACACTTTTCACAATGTACTGTACTTCTACACTGCCAGGCCAAAAGGATGTCACATGCACTAAGATTTCAAACCACCGCCTTTAGCTCTGATTATAGTGCCATCCTTTTAACCACCTCATTCAAAGTCACGACATTTATTTGTGTCCAGCACATCCCACAGACATTTGGGGTGAAGCTCAGAACTCGCTGTGGTCGCCAATTCATGTGTGAAATTATTATTCATGCTCCTCTGTAATAATTTGAGCAGTGATTACAAGAACACATGCTTGGAACTATTCTGTGTTTGGGTTATTAATTTTAACCATCAAAGTGCAAAATTAACTGCCATGTATTATGCCTTGCAAAAGTTTTCATACCCCTCAAGCTTTTTCACATTTTGTCATGGGATTTTTTGTCCGCATTACAACTTGGCACAGGTTTTATGCCGGATGCCCTTCCTGACGTAACCCTCCCATTTTATCCGGGCTTGGTCCTGACACTGCATCCAGTGGCTGGGGTTTGGACACTGGCTGGGAATCGAACCCGGGCCTTCCGCATGGCAGATGAAACACCTACCACTAAGCCACCATACACTATTTATTTATATATATATATATATATATATATATATATATATATATATATATATATATATATACACACACACACACACACACACACAGACCATTTCTGAGTAAACACTTGCTAGCTCGATTGCTAGGTTGCCAGATCACATCGCCAAATTCCTGCCTAGACAGAGCTTAATCCTCGCCCACTATTATTTATATACAGTATATACAGTATATTAAAAAAACCCACAATGATTCTTCCCTACTTTTTTCTCCAAGTGAAGAAAAAGACTATTTTCATCGTTTCAAAATGTGTTAACTCGCCCATGCTCTTATCTTCCTGTTGTATCTGATATTAACATGCTAACTCTTTCTCCCCCTCCTTTGAGCTCACACTTCCTGGTTCGTCTCCAGACAGACATTCAGACAACTTCCACTCTTTGTTCACCAGAATTTGTTAAAATGGTTTGTGTTCTTTTGAAGTAACAGATGTACATGACACCAGGCATTTGGCCAAACATAAAAAATCTCCGTCTTTTGCCATTAATAAATAAAGAACTTTCTAAAACACCACGTGTTTGTGTGTGACCATGACATCACTCTCTTGACATCGATAAGTTTATCGAAGCACAGCAGACCGACTGAGTGACTCGTTCAGTTTATATTCAAATATTAAAACTTAAAAATGGTCCAAGTTGTTATGTTACAATATAAAAAGTGTTGACTGACTCACAATATCAGCTCACATAAATCCATATAGTGTCATTTTCTACTAATAACTGTGGAACTGAGATTCCGAGAGTGATATTAAAAGTTGCTTTTATATTAAGACCCAGTCCATGTACATGTTACTACAATAGCTTTCAAATCAAACAGAGAAATATTCACTGATCAGTTCATACTAACGTATAGGAAAATGGGTGCATGCGTTTTTTTTTTTACCCTGAGCTGTCAAGAAGTCAGCAAAGTTCCAGATGAGCTCTCCCACGACAAACTCCTTCCTCTTCTGATCGAATACCTTGTGGTAGTTCTGCAGGACGGTTTTCTGGTACTCCTCAGTAAACATAGATGGAGGATCCTTGATGGAATAAATAAATTGGAAAAAATAAATTGCTAAACTTCTTTATATGTGGGAAAGTTATATTTGGTATATTTTATGTCTCAAACAATCATAAGTCTTTTTTAAATACAAACATACACATTAAAAATTCAAAATGCATTTAATCTTTTGGGGGGAGGGGGATTTCCTCCCGATTTTCTCTCTAATTTGGTTGTAGCCAATTACCCATTTACCGCATTTGGCCGACATTTAAACGAGGATGAGATAAGGGGTTATGGGGCTCAACCTGGCGGTGGTGGATTTGTACCTAGGACCTTCTGGATCGTAGTCCAATGCCTTAACCACTGAGCTACCCCTGCTATTCCCATCCGTCATCAGGGCTAAACCCACCTTAAGGGCTAAAACTACCAGCCAGGGCAATCACGTGCTTCCTCCCAGCCATGTGATGCCACTAACCTCGTTCATGCACCGTTGGACGGCTGTGATTGTCTGTAGTGATGTGAAAGCGGCTCCAATCAGATCTCACTAGGTCCTCACTAGGCTACAGCTTCATGCAGGGTTTGAACTCACGATCTCCTCAATTTCCTCAACCGTTCTCCTGCACCAGTAACCAGACTTTCTGTTAAATCACTCATTGTCTAAACCGCTTATTCTGTATACAGGGTCATCTGGTGGAGACTTGGTGCACGAGGCAGGGTACACGCTGGACAGGGTGCCAATCCATCACAGGGCACACACTCACACGGGCAATTTGGGAACGCCAATTAGCCTAATCTGCATGTCTTTGGATGGCGGGAGGAAGCCGGAGTACCCTGAGGAAACCCACCAAGCACGGGGAGGACATGTAAAAGATCGATCACTTACATTGTGTAGGCCTGCTACAGCATCCGCCCCATACTCGCTCTGTATGATGGGCTTCTTGTATTTTCCATACCAGTTGTCAAACTGAGTTTGCAGCTGGATGGAGATGACCTCCAGATGCCCAGGGTCATGGTACCAGGAAAAGTAGCTGTTCACACAGATCACGTCTACGTAAGGAGCCTAAGGAAAAACAGAACGGGCTTAAACAAGTACTTGAATTCAGAGAACGAGAACTTCTCATACTTGTTGCTGTCAAGAACTATTTATAATGTGTAATAAGAACCCTTTACGATCACATTACAACAAGTTTGTTTTTTCCCACCTACTGAATTTTCAATCCTTAGAGCCCAAGCCAGTTTCAGTATAATGTAGACTGTCAAAATGCAAAATTTCCCCTCCTTCCTTACCTGCCAATTTCCTGTCCACCAGCCGTCATATAACAGCTGCCAACCGGGAGGGGTGAAGGTTATCACACATGCTTCCAGACAACCTAATTTAATTATATATCTGCTCATGCTGTATCACAGAACACTATGCACTTTCCTCTAAATGTGTTAACGTACTGTATCCTCTTCCCCATATATGAGCTCACTGATGCCCTTCACTGGCTCGGGTCACTGTGATTGACAAGGGAGATAGCATACCATTCCTTCCCAAAGAACATAATACATTTTTTAATTTTCCATTTGTATCCTGGTCATGAGTCATTGTGGCATCATCAAGATTCCAACTCATGATATCCAGTCAACCGTGCAAATTTTTCTCAGTATGCCAGACCCGTGATCTCAATACGCTGGCCTCCCAGGAACTCCTTTAATGGCCCACACAGGTATAAATCGCTTGGAGCGACATTAGGAGCGTACAGGGGATGTGGCAATAACTCCTGTAATGTGCAAGTGGTGTTGGCGTATGATTGTGTGTACAGCTCCGACAGACAGGTGCATCCGTTCCGCAAATCGGCGACAAATTATTCTGACATCTGTGTATTTTTAAGGATTAGGTGTTCCGCTTGAGGAACGTTCACGGGAACGATTGCAATGGGCTCAGAGCCACATCGGCCAATGCCGTACGATCTTCTTTAAAACTTTACGTCATTCAGGTGTTTTAACACGGCTAAGAGTCTGTTAAACATCATACTGTTCTTGGATGCTTCTGTAAGTGTCAAACACAAGTCCTGATTTGACTTGAACGCCGCTCGTACAAAACACAACACTTTAAAAAACTTTTTTTTAAACCATATACAGATTATTTCTATGTAATACTGATAAATATGGCCATTTTCTTATCAGTCAGAGTTCCATGCTGAAGCTGCAGAAGTTGCGTGTGAATGTTGACAGATGCGAATGCTGGCACGATGTTAGTATTATCAGCAGACAGAGTCCTGTATGCCTACACCTAAGGTTTAGCATACAGTATGGCCACTTTATTAGAAACACCTGCTCATTCGTGCGATTTTCCAATCGGCCAATCAAGTGACAGCAGTGTAGCTCATCAGTTCATGAACCACCGGAATGAGAAACTTATCTGTCTGATCTTCTGATATCTGATCTTTGTGGAGTAGTAAGGTCAAGTTTTGAGTGTTTCAAAAACTGCTGATCTGCTGGAACTTGTTTTTGGCTGATGTGGTTCTCTCCTGTGCAGCTTCACAGGAAAAGCTGAAACCCCCCCATCTTTATTTGTCCAACTTTTCGTGAGGACACTGACAGTCTCGGATTCCTGGTCAAAAGAAGTTGTTGTGTTTTTAAGGTTTGATGCTTTGTTCATGTGCTCACCACAGCTGTAAAGAGTAAATGAGTGGCTATATACTTCCTGGCAGCACAAACCATCTGACCATGTTCCTCTGACCACAGAACTGTCGCTTAGAAGTTTGTTTCTCACACCATTTGGTGTAGAGTCTAAGACTTGTGTGTTCACAATTCTCAAGAGATCAGCAGGTTATGAAATACTGAAACCAGCCCTTCTAGCACCGGGTTACAGTCCCATATACTGTACATGGCAGTTTTCCTTCATTGTCTTGTCTGAAATGAAAATGAACTGAAACTCTGATTATTTGCATTGTGCTGCTGCCATGTGATTGGCAGATTAGATAACTGCATGCTATGTACAAGTCCCTATCTCCCGTTCACCCTATTCGTCCTGATCCCAGATAGATCCATATAACTGGAGGTTGAACCTTGAATAGATGTGAAATCATGAGTGACGAAACAGACTCACTCCTTGGTCCCTGGCGTAGTTACTGTCTGTGATGAAGGTCACTGGACGCGTTGGATCTAAATATTTTGTGTACTTTATGAGTTGTCTGCAGAGAAAAAAAACAAAAACTCGAGATCACTCTAAGACACTTAAGATTAAGCCTAGTGCTTAGTTAAACCTGGTTATAGGGCATCATTCTAAACAAAACAAACAAACAAAAAATTGCGTATATATATACACACACACACTGTTACATTAAACATATATTGTGCAACCTAATGCATCAATGCATGTAATTTTTCTCCCTGAAACAAACAGGGGGAACATCAGCATGCAGTTAACTTGCCTATAAAGCACTTTGTCGCACTAGCCCTAGGCTATCAGGTCAATGTAGGAACCACTCCTTTGAGCCATAACATCACGCTAACGTAGGCTCAATGACTCCTTAAAATCGCTGCTTGTGTAAAGGAATCATTCCAGCATGGCGACTTCACTGAGCTGCACCTGTTTAGTGCTATGTGTGAATAAAAGGTGTTGGGTGTGCACGTCTGTGCTGCATGCATTCCTGTAGTTGCTCAACCTGAAATGGACCTACACACACCTTGCTGTCACACACAAACACGAACACTATAGGAAGTGTCACTACAATAAACATAAATACCATAAGAGGCTTTAAGGCCCATACTTATATAAAATATACCCACACACATCTGAATAAATATTACATAAACCCTGTTCAAAACTCAGGTGCTATTATTTTTTAAGGGTTTAATCTGTTCTTTCTACTCACTAGACGCTTTCTATAAAGCTCATAAACACTGCCTGGCCAACAAAAAAAGCACACAGTCTTTTACAAGTTCTGGAATATGTCTGTGTCATCAGGGAGGAAAACCCCACAGATGGGATGATCTGGTCACTCAGTACATTCAGGTCATCAGCTGACTTCGTTTTATTGCCACATAATGTTGCTGAGTCTAGACCTGAGCAACTGAAGCAACCCCAGGTCATAACCCTGCCTCCAGACGCTTATACAGTGGGAGCTTGGCAAGATGGGTCCATCGCTTCATGCTCTTCGCTTCTTACCCTGACACGCTCATCACTCTGGAATAGGATCAGTCACTTTTTCCATATTTTCCATTTTGCTTAGAAGTTAATATTTTGTACATAATTAGTTTGTTTGCTCCAGGTGTGTAAACGCATTACATAAGGTTAACAACTATTTAAAAAAAAATTAAACTTTAAAATATTAAAACATTCATTATGTGGATGTAATAAACTATATGTCTTAAGTAAAGGTGTAATCTTTTTTTTTTTTTCCCTGATTTTCTCCCTAATTTAGTCGTGGCCAATTCCTCCCTGTCACTAGGGGGCTCCCAAATTAAGGCTACTACTACAACTCAGTCGGGAAGGCTGAAGACGATCACGTGTTTCCTCCGCCAGCCGACCGCATCTTTTCGAACTGCTTGCTCACGCACCGTTGGAGGCGGTGTAACACACTCGGAGGACAGCGCTATCCGCTCCTTCCGCTTACGTGAGCTCAGACGCAGCTGATTGGCTGTAAAGCCGTGATTAACATGGGAGCACTAAGTACCTCTCATCCCTCCCACCTGAGAGAGCTCGGCCAATCAGCTCTCTCTAAACCTCCAGCTCCGGGAGGTTACAGCATCACCTGGGAATCAAACCAGCGATGAACAGGGAAGTAATACGACAGTAATATAACAGTAATACAGTTATATTCATACTTGAAATAGAAGTTTGCTGGCGGCATCTCGGCTGCCGGCTCATTGGCTACAGACCACATGACCACAGAGGGGTGATTCTTATCCCTCGTCACCAGCTCCTTCATGACGACGAGGTGATGGGCCAGTGACGTATTATCAAAGCTGCGTCTTAAGAAAAAGTATATATATATAGTTAACAAATCATTTATGCAGCTCAATCGGTGTGTATTACTTAACACAAATCGCTATATCTTACATGTCTTTAATGCCCACTCCAGGGCACTCGTCTATAACCACGATGCCATGGCGGTCGGCCATTTGCAGGATTTCCTCAGCATACGGGTAGTGACTGGTGCGGAACGAGTTCGCGCCCATCCACTTCATCAGGTTGAAATCTTTTACGATGAGAGGCCAGTCGAAGCCCTTCCCCCGAACCTACAGCAGCGGTATAATAATTTAAATTATACTTAAAAAAACAAACAAACAAGAAAATCGCTACAGCTACAGTAATAGTTTTTGGAGCTGTAATAGTGATAAACTAACTCACTGCTTTTACTAACATTGGCGTGTATTACAAGCAGCACCAGAATGCATTTTACTGTCAATGAGGCAGAGGTTTAAAAACTGCTGGATCATTCATTTTGGAATACATTAAGAGCATATATTCTAATTTAATATCACTTAATATTATTTATGCCTTTATAAAATGCAATCTTATTCCAATTAACCCCGGAAAGATGTTACGACGCTGATCACCATCAGCTCTAAATGATCTGATACTCATTCACCTAACCTAAATAATGATCATGGGAACTGGTTCTAGACCAGCTCCAAAGGGAGTTCTGCTGCCCTCTGGTGGTAACTCACATCTGCATCCTCATGTTTGTTGACTCCATGGAAGTAGAAGGGCTTGTTGTTGATGAGGAACTGTGTACTGGTGACTTGGACAGTCCGGATTCCCACAGGCAGCGTGTAGTAATCCACCTCACCACTCTCCGCTGTGAGCTGAACCTGCGTGAACAACAGTTAATCCATGTCAAACATCTAAGGATCTCTGATTCACCGTCTGCTTCTGTACCTGAATATAACCTGATTCAACAGGACGGCGTTCTCCAACCATTTTCCAAACAGCTGCACTTTCCAAATTTTTATAATCAGAAATCATTTATCATACTATGTGCGGAAAAGAGATTTGATCTGATGGAGTTTTCACTTTTTTGTTCTCCAATTTATTTAAGTAATAATTATTAATTAATCATTAATATTAACTATTAATAATTATAAACTATTATTAATATTCCATTTTAAGAAATAATTATAGTTGATAGCTATTAATAGTTAGCTGTATGCATATCTTGACTAAATGCATATAGCAATTAAAAATAACTAGGGCGTTCAAGTCAAACCAGGACTTTTTTTTGTGCAGATTGAAAGAATAACTCTATTTCTCTATATAATCCCCCACTACACGAAGGCACTTATCCTAGAGCTTCAACAGTGCTTGGATACCATCATGGTAAAAAGTTCTCTTATTACACTAGATCCATGCATCATGTTTGAGACCCTAGCCCCCTTAGAATCTCCTTAAATGGTGGAAATGGCTTGGACTGAGGTCAGGACTGTATGGGGGATGTGGCAATAACTCCCAGTCGAGTTCCCGTAATGTGCATGTAGTGTTTGCGAATGTTTGTGTGTACAGTTCTCACAGACAGATACGTCTCTTCTGAAGCTAGCAACAAGTTATGCATCGATTTTTAAGTATCAGACATTCCACATCCAAGGATCAGACATTTCACATCCACGTTGAATGTTCACGTCATGGAAGGTCATTCACGTCCGTACAGCCTTCTTTAAAACGTCTACACCATTGAAATGCTTTACTGCGGCTAATATTTACATACAGTCCTTTGCTTGAAGTCTGTTTTATGCTTTCATTTAAGACTAGTCCCGGTTTGACTTGAATGCCCATGTAAATGCTACTATGGTCAACATAAATTTAGAACGTGTGTTAAAAACCAGTCTAAACAATAGATCACACAGAAAGTTAATCTATCTTTGTCCTAAAAATCGCATTTAGTCTGAAACCCAACACCACTCACCTCCATGGAGTACAGGTATCCTGGGTTCTGGTGCATCAGGTAAGGCCACCACAGGTTGACTTCAGGCACTTTGAGAACACCAATGGCTCCGTTAGCAGTGGCCACACATCGGCCATCTTTATCCATAAGCGTGGCCTTTACCAATGGCTTGGCACTGCCCTCTGGTGTCACATTGTAATTCACAATCCCTACAACAAACAAACATCTGCTTAGGTGAAGATACACAACACAATTTTACACATATTACAAGGAAATATCGATGTCACTGACCAATACTGTCTGAGAAGGAAGTAGTCACGGTGATGTCATCAATGTATGCCTTTGGAGTCGTGTACAGTAACACAGAGCGGTGTATCCCCGCATAATTAAAGAAATCAAAGTTGGTGTTTTGAATGAAGTAACCGGCAGGATACCTGAAAAAGAAAACAGCTTACACAGGTTAGTGTGTCCACTAGAAGAGATTTGTTGCCCAATTTTCTCCCAAATTTTGTCGTGTCCAATTCCTCCCTGCCACTAGGGGGCTCCCACATTAAGACTACTACTACCACGCAGCGGCGTCACATACTCAGAGGACAGCGCTATCCGTTTCTTCCACTTGCGTGAGCTTACAGACGCCCCTAATTGGCTGTAGAGCCGTGATTAATGTAGGAGCACTAAGTACCAAGTCTTCTCACCCCTCCCCTCTCAGAGAGCTCGGCCAATCAGCTCTCTCTAGACCTCCAGCTGCAAGAGGTTACAGCATCACCCGGGAATCAAACTTGTGATCTCTGGATGACAGGGCGAGTGCTTTACCACTGCGCCACTCTAAGGCATGTCCACACTTTTTAGAGAAGGGACAGTGCCTTATATTAAATATTGTCACATCATAGCATGCTTGACTTTGTAAAGCTTGACTAATCCGAAGACGATGGTTGACTTCCAGCATCGACATTTCACACCATTAAATCTAACTATAAATGTTAACGTCTATGCACTCCTGGCTCTGAAACAAGGCTCTTACTTGGTAGGATCGTTCATGTACTGGATGGTTCCCGGTGGAAGAGTGTGCAGGGACAGGGTGTTATTAACAGCGATGGTGATTCGGCATGGCATATTCGCACCCATCCGGATCACATCACCAATATTCACTTCAAAGGGAAGATGACCGCCTTCATGTTCCATCACCCGAAACCCGTTCACCCACTGGGAACACAGGGAGTGTCAGGAAACTGTTATTTACTGCACATTTGAAGTGAGTGACCTGTAATCTGACTGCAGACTTTGTTTCCAAGCACAAACTGCTACTGATTTTCTGACTTGCATAAGTATTGGAACATTTTCAAATACAACGTCTGTGCAAAACAATGTAAGAATAAACAAATCACAGAGACTTGTGATTAAAAGAAACAAAACTTACGACTATTGCATAATAGTGTGCACTTCCAACTCTGAGCATAATCCTCGTGTCCTTGTTCTGAAGCCAGTGCTGAGGGACCCACGCTTCCTTCTCGTACCACACCCAGCCGATGAAATCTCTCAACTTATAGTCCTGAGTTACATCGTTGAAGCTGGAGGGTACAGGCATGTCAATGACCGGACCGGACTGGAGTTTGACATAAGCACAGACACAGACATGGTAAGAACGAGTTTCTGGGATGATATTCAGGAACAATAGATCAGATTTTTATTATTTATGGTTCATATTATTTTTATACAAATACCTTACTCACAATCTAAGTAAATTTACTAAGGTAAATATATTTGTACTGCAAAGAGAAATGTATAATGATTGACATGATTTGTATCAAAACACCACATGAGCAAAGTACATTCCAGGCGACGAAGCAAAGCTAACCTTACACCAACAACAGGCTGCCATTTTAGAACCAAAGTGCGAAAGTTTTCACACCCCTAGAACAAAAACAATTCCATCAGTTAAATACATATTCTTCTTAATATTTTTATTCCCACTCTGCCAGATCTGCAAATCCGTCTTCACTTATAACAGAACTGGGCACTATGAAGTTAAGGGCTTTTTTTTCCTTCTTGTGTTTGGGTTGGTTAACTACATTTCAGTTTTAATAGTCAATCACTCACTTGCTCATCATTTATAGTGCTTTTATCCTGTATACAGGGTCAGAGGGGGCCTGGAGCCTATCCCAGGGGACTTGGGGCACGAGACTCTGGATGGGATGCCATTCCATCGCGGGACACACAGACACATACTTATACGCTCATTCAAACACCATGGAAATGCCAAATTAGCCGAATCTGCATGTTTTTTGTCATTTCAAATACAACGTGGTGGTGTACTGAGGACAATTGCTGAAAAAACCTTAAAATCTTTTAGAATGTATGGTCCTGACTATAGTTGCATGTTCATTCATTCATTGTCTATACCAATAGACAACACTCACCTGGAGCCTATCCCAGAAAACTAAGGGCACAGGGCGTGGTAACCCTGGACAAGAAGCAATACCATAGCAGGACACACACACACACACACACACACTCAGACGCTCATTCACACACCATGAGAAATCTGAGAATGCCAGTTAACCTGATCTGCATGTCTTTGGACTGTGGGAGGAAACCGGAGCACCCGGAGGAAACCCACGGAGCACGAGGAGACCATGGAAACTCCATGCACAATGAATCAAACAGGAATCAGGGGCAGGAATCAAACCCTCGACCTTAAAGGTGCAAGGCGGCAGTGCTCACCACCATGCCACTAAGCCAGATTTAACACCCACATTGCTATAGGAAGTGTTAGTCAGGAAGAACACTGAGGGGGTTGTTTCGCACAGGAACCTTCTCATCAGATTAACCTAATCCGCTTGTTTTTGGACTTTGGGAGGAAACTGGATTACGCGGAGGAAACCCCTCCACCAAGCCATATAATATAAAATAAAACAAAAAGACCATAATATGTGCAAACTTCAAATTGGATTTCAACTTACATCCCTAGATGTATTACGATTTATAATATCACTCTATCCCACTTACACATATCGCGATATAATATCGCTTACATCGCCACTTCCCTGCACGGAATCCTCTGTATGAGTAATAAACACGTGCGTATTACATGTATTACGGTACCTCTGCTAAAGGCTGTTTAAACCAGAGCTGATCGAAACCCTGGTTCCTGTTTGGAGAGAAATCGGCTCTGAATGTCCACAGTCCGTTCAGCTCCTTCACCTCCCGGGAGAAAGAATCCCGCGGGAAAAGCATCCCGCCGTCCACTGACACGCAAAAGGTCCACGCAGCCGAAAAACACAACAACGTTACCAGCAACATTGTCCACTCTCTGTGCCTGCACTGATGCAAAGGCGTCTGCTTAACTGTGCAATTCCCCACGGTCGCTTCCGCTAGTTTTCACATGACACATACACACGCGCCACATGATCACTGGAGCATGCGCAGTGCGGTGCACACGGCAGCCCCGCCGCCATCTTGAACGGGACTTACCTTCCACTTTGCCTTTGGTCGAATTTAGTCAAGTCAAATATATTTATCACATGTTTCACATTTTACGCTAACATTCACGTTACTTTAAAACATATATACTTTGAAAAGCTTATATCATTACCTATGTGAATATCTTACGCAGAACATATGCTAAATTCACACAACACATGGACAATTAATATAAATCAACCATAATGACATTAATAAAATGACATTACATAACTATTTAAGGAGTTTTTACTACTGGTTTAAGAAGAAGAGTGTCTGAATTAAATTTTAAGATGACTGAAAAAATAATAATAGAAATAATGATAGTTTCTTTGCATCTGCCGCACACGGTGGTGTAGTGGTTAGCACTGTCGCCTTGCACCTCCAGGGTCTGTGTTCGATTCCCGGCCATGCTCGGTTCCCGTCTCTGGGTGCATGGAGTTTGCATGTTCTCCCTGTGCTTGGTGGGTTTACTCAGGAAACAGGCTATAGGAAGTGTTACCAGATAAGGACTCAAGAGCACAACAAGGGCGTTGTTTTATGGGCATAGGAACCTTTACATCAAATTATAATACCTTACAATCAGTCAGTCACTCACCGTCTATACCACTTTATTCTGTATACAGAGTCGCAGCGGATTGGAGACTATCCCAGGAGGGATAAAGCATGAGGCAGGGAACACCCTTGTGGGATGCCAACCCATTGAAGGGCACATTCACACAGTATGGCAATGTCGGAACGCCAATTAGCCTAACTTGCAGGTCTTTCGACTGCAGGAGGAAACCGGAATACCCGGAGGAAACCGAACAAGCGTGGGGTGAACATGCAAACTCCATGCACATACAGTAGATCAGAGTCAGGAATCAAACCTGCACCTGGAGGTGCAAGGCGACAGTGCTAAACCCTATGCCACTGTGCCGCCACATTACATAACATGATCTTAAAAAAAATCATTCATCTTTAGTAACTGTTTTATCCTCGTAATTGTGATTCAAGTTATTAATTTGTTTGTTTAGGCAGCTGAATCTGTGGGAGTAGATGAAATCAGTCCAAATTTTTGAAGCTGGGATTGGTCAAATTTTATGTGTCGGAGTAAGAAATTAGTACTATTCTATGTACTCATAAGTTGAATTAGTTTTTTTGTAGTGGTGCTTGAATTTGTGTTTGGTGTGTAGTGGTTAGCATTGTGATCTCGTACCACCAGTGTCAAGGGTTTGATTCCCATATCGTATTTGATTCCATTAAGTATTTGATTACGTGAAAAAGGCTAGATAGCCACAAGGGGCCGACAAACCCTGCATTTTCGATGTGTTGCGATCACATCACGACAGATCTAATGAGCTTATTGTAATGTTGTGTTAAACTCAAAACCAGGTATTGTAGGGTATTATCTGTAGGGTGTTATGTGGTGACTCTGGTGTGTGAAAATAGTGATGGAAAGAAAGTAAATCCACAGATAATGTGTCAAAACCTCTTCATGTGAAATTTTAAATATACTCAGGTATTTGAGTACCACAGAGTTGCAGGAGACCTGGGGCGTATCCCAGGACTTTGGGCACAAGGCGAGGTTACACCCTGGACAGAGCACCAATCTATCGCAGGCCCTCCCCCTGCAACACACATAGACCCATGTAGGATTCAAACCCTTGACATTGCAGGTGCGAGATTACAGTGCTAACCACCGCGCTTCTGTCAAGTTATCATGTAAAACTAACTTTTATTGCTGTTTTTATATACAGTATGTTTATAATCTTCATACGAAACTATGAAGATTTTCCTGCAAGAATCTCTCTCCTATAGAGTTTGATGATTGTTTACTATTACTGGACTGAAATTCCCACAAATAGTTTTGTACCTGAGCCTCCAGTAAAAAAAGTGGACTCCATATTAACGTTAACACCCTACTGTTATTTTGAACATCCAGCTGCCTGACACACAGCATGACTGCTGATCAATCACTGCTATCTGTTATCACCCAAATGAGGATGGGTTTCCTCTCAAGGTTTTTTTTCTGTTGTCATCTCAGGAAGTTTTTCTTTGCCACCGTCACCCCTAGCTTGCCCATCAGGGAGAAACTGATCGTTATTTATACATATTTACTCACACTTTTCCAATTTATTTCAATACTTTCTTGATTCTGTAAAGCTGCTTTGCAACAATGACCATAAAATTGAAATGAAGTAAAGTGAATATTAGGTGACTAATAAACTTTTCAGAAGTAAAATATAATGCATGTAAATAACCAGCACCAGCCACTGAACTTTTTAGTTAAATACACTGTAGATGGTTAATATTAGCAAATTAATAAAAAATAACCTGAATTTGGTGTTTTTTTTATTTTTTATTTACTGTAGGTGTAGTTCATGCTTTCTAGGAAGGCAAAACAGACAGCTCACCTCAAATGAAATGGTTATAATAATGAGGTAGGGCCGGGGGTATTCACCCTTTAAATTCCACACGGTAGTATCCCTATTTACAGTAAATCCACACAAATAACTATAGCATTAACTATGTGTAGCATGCATGATTATTAATAGTTTTTTTTTTCTAACTGCATATACAACTTAATTCTATTCATGCACATAGTTTTAGCTGGATGAGAGACAAGGAGATCTTTGAGATGTGAAAAGAGTAGTAAAAAAAAAAAGGAACTAAATAAAAATGCGAAAAGTAAGAAGGAAGTTTTTTTTTCTTCCACCCTGTAAACTACTGCACTGTAATGGAGAATTCTTAAGGTGATAACCATGTTGCAAATTTGCTCTTGCACAACCTGATATTTAAAAGTATGTACAGCCGTGGTCAAAGTTTAGAGAATGACACGAATATTAATTTCCACAAAGTTTGCTGTTTTAAATCTTTTTGTCCAATGGTACTATGGTATACAGAAGTATAATTACAAATATTTCATAAGTGTCAAAGGCTTTTATTGACAATTACTGTACATTAAGAGACAGTATTTGCAGTGTTGACCCTTTTTTTTCAAGACCTCTCTGCAATTCGCCCTGGCGTGCTGTCAATCAACTTCTGGGCCACATCCTGACTGATGCCAGCCCATTCTTGCATAATCAATACTTGGAGTTTGTCCGATTTTATGGGTTTTGTTTTTCCACCCACCTCCTGAGGATTGACCTCAATGTTCTCAATGGGATTAAAGTCTGGGGAGCTTATTGGCCATGGATCCAAAGTTTGATTTTTTTTTCCCTGAGCCACTTAATTATCACTTTTGCCTTATGGCAAGGAGCTTTACCATGTTTTTGTACCATTATTTATTCATGGCTGTGTTCTTATGCAAAGTTGTGAGTGAGCCCACTTGGATGAGAAGCACCCCCGCACATGAATAGTTCCAGGATGCTTTCCTGTCGGCATGACACAGGACTGATGGTAGCGCTCACCTTTTCTTCTCTGGACAAGCTTATTTCCAGATACCACAAACAATTAAAAAGGAGATTCATCAGGGAAATTGACTTTACCCCAGTCCAATCCCTGTAACTTTTGCAGAATATCAGTCTGTCCCTAGTGTTTTCCCTGGAGAGAAGTGACTTCTTTGCTATGTATATATATTTTAATTCTTTTTTTTTCATGTAAACATACTCTGCAGCTATTTGTGTTGTCTGGCTAATGGTACCTTGAGCAGTCTATTTCATTTTGTGGTGCATACTTGTAAAGGTTAGTGCAAAATGCCATTGATATACACACCTCTTAGTCAGAATACAGTTAATTGTAAAGTAGCAGGTTGAAGTCGTTTGAAACTTGGTTTGTGTCTTTTCCATTCAGTTTCTCTGCCAATATAATACAAATAATGGCATGTTTAGCATGTCACCCATTGATACTGTGTGGGTTGACTGTTTTCTCCTATTAAAACTTTATTTTTAGGTCTGAAATCAAGCACTTTGGATCATACATTTTAGGCAAGACAACTTGGGAACGCTGTTGACCTTGTGCTTCTGCTGGGTTGTTGGAAATCCAGCCAGATCCCATGAGGGGTGACAAAAACAGATCACAGGTTATATGATTCTACAAAAATGATTAATACTTGAATTCTTCCTTAGGGGAAACACATTTAATTTCCTTTTAGTGTCAGCTATAAAAACATTATGCATGCAGTCTCACAGACTTATTACAGTTTTATGGCAATGTAAGTGTTTTTCTTTTGTTTTGTTTTTTTGTTTTCCACAAGACAATTCTGAGAAATTACTGCATTTTATTTTGCAAATGCCACGATCTAGCTGTGTTATCTGCTCCATACAGCTCGGACCTTCTGACTTTCAAATGCAAAATGATGTGACCTTTTGTGCACATTATAATCTTATTTAATGAGCTCAGGCAATAGTGCCAGCTGTAAAGAGAATCACTGGTTTATATTAAAAAGTAAAACCATTTCCATTACCATTTAATGGACTTGTTTTACTATAATATAATTTTTATGGTAACAGCTTATTCAGACACTGCACATAATCAGAACAAACTTAACACTATGTTAATTAACGAAGTATGCTATTTTTTTAATAAGGGTCCCTTTTAATATTTATGGAGCAAGTATTTAACATTAGCTCTTTGTTCAAAAGTTTTCCACCAAGTAAAAGTCTTTCCGACTGAGCACCTTAAGCTTTCTGTTTTTTCCATTTTGTTTTTTTTCCAAGGATTCTCTAAAACACATGCCATCTCTTTGTGTGTTGGTGTTGCATAATTTACAATGCTTATTATTTGTCATATAGAACATTTGCGGTTGTACCCGTTGTTGATGGATAAAGAGTTTTTAGAAAAAGTTAAAAGGTTAAAGCTAAAAATAAGATGATCAGCTTTAATGTCATCAGTGATATTATTATTATTATTATTATTATTATTATTATTATTATTATTTCAGGTTGAAACCAACATACATATCTGCCTGTCTTTCTTATTTAAAGATTAAATATCTTAAGCCTTGTTTACACTAAGTTCTTTTGTCGTCAGCTAAATACACACCCTGTTCAATAATCTGACAGTGAATCACCAATGAGAAATCGAAAAAGTAGATCAGATAAAGATAAAGTTAATATTCAGTTTAGTTTTTCTAAATAATATCTATTGATGCAGGTGTTTGTTTATATTGAGCAAGTAGCTTTATTTTAAAGTAGATTATCAAATCTGCAACATAACTGTTTATAACATCACTTTTACTTTAACATTTTGATTTCACTTATAATGTGGGTTAAATTTTATGCAGATGTCTAAGTACTGCAACATTTTTTTTAATTCTGTCCAGCCAGCCATGCTGTGACATAATCTGGCTGAACAGACATACACACATACAGCAGTTTTTCGGAGACTGGTTTCCGGTACTTTAATGTATGAAACATAAAGATTTCACTGAAAGAGCGAGTTCTGACCAATGTACAGACAAAAGCTTTCTTTTGTTTATACGGTACAATATTAATTAGATAATGATTAAACAGTTCCCATCTAATTGCTTCTAATGCAGTGTGTATACAGCTGTTTCAGTTACTTGCTCTAAGAAACACTAATAAGCATTTATCCATTAAATGCAAGTTGAGCACTAATTCAAAACATCTTGATTGTGCAACTACTGGAGAAAATTCAAATCACACTGTTTCTCTTGTGAGATACTGAATATTATGTACACATCAAATTTAATTAAACGGTGATCATGTTCTTGATCCTTTAGTTTTTTTTTACCCCTGTGTTACGTTTCTAGTTTTTCCCATGTTTTTTGTGGTCTACCGAGACTCCTTGAGATGCACTGCAGTACATGAATTATACAAATTATGCTTGACTCTACACACAAGTTTCAGCTTACTTAAATCGCCTAAATTATGTTGACTGATGCAAATTGCTGTGATTTTCTTATACTGTATGTGGAGCAATAATTTTTTTTTTTATTACATATCGAACATGATGCTAAGATGCATGATGCTATGTTTAAGTCAAACCAGGACTTTTGACTTTGCACTGAATACCAGAACACAGTTACGAGAGTTAAAAAGTACCTTTATTTCTCTATATAATCCCCTGCTACACTAATGGACACTAGTATTTCACTAGTGGTTGGATGCCATCAATGTAGAAAGTTTTGGACATTTATGTATAGAGTCCATACTACAGTATCAGTGCTTTGTAACTGTCAGTAGCTTTTTTTTTTGGGTGATTTAAGGTTTCTCAGTAAAATGATAAGATACATATTAATGTCAAGAGAGAAAATAAACAGGGAGGCTGGTGAGGGAAGGTTTGAGAATGTTAAGCATTCCAAGTATCACTGGGAGATGGCTGCGGTATAGCAAGAATGATGTGCATAAGACATAGTGTTATTAAAAAGATCAACTTCAGCATGGTGAGCGTAACTCTGCTTTACGTCAGACGCGTCACACCACCTTATTGTCAATTATTTTCAAATAACATCATGACTTATTTTTGTTTTATTCCATTTTTATGGTAACTCACATCTTTAAACAAGAGTTTTTTTTTTTTTATAGGTTCTTGTAATCACTGCTCTGTCCTGATAAATCCTTTGATGTTTCACCCTGGGACATATTTCAATAGAATACTTATGCAACCGTGGAAAACATTCATGCATATTTAAAAAGAAGGAAGGAGACAGTAGCCTCCACCATTAATCATTCTTTAAAAATAGCCAAGTGGAATTCTTAACCATCCCAGATTTATGGTGACAAGGAGATGACCAGGTCTAAAATACTGTATATTGACATCCATGCAATCTACACAGAGCTATTTCGGTTTTACTACCATCCTTGAACCCTCAGACAACTGGTTTATTATTGTCAGAAATACAACACAGGAATGAATCACTGACACCTCAATAGGGTTCTAAATATTCGAACCAATCTTAAGGCTTTATTTCTTTTTGTTTCGTATCATGATGTGGCGTGCAAAAGAATTTCAAGTGTTGTTTTCCTAACCGTGTGTGATTAACACAATATCGGGAAGATGACCTTAGGTTAGTAGGAAAGGTGAAAAGTCCATCTATGTTGTCACGAGGAAAGGAGAAACATTTAGTCATTGTTCAGTGTGTGACAGCTTCCTGAAAGCACCCAGTTTCATTTTATAGTCGTAACAGGTTGAAGGCAAACAAGAAAATCCTTATCACGAGTAGAAGCAAAACCTGCTTTTTTATAGAAACAAAATTCAGGTTGCACTTCCTTTCCATATGCTTTTCTTTGCATGTACGAGGTCTGCTCTTATCATATTGTAATGCTCCAACTGGCTGAGACACGTTCATGTGATTGCCAATTTTTAAAGAATAACATTACACATAATGTAAAATTAAGATACTCCCACCCATGGCTTCATGCACCTACAATAATTGCATGTTTAGGAGACATGGAGCAGCACAACAGACGTTTGAACGGAAAGTAGCCTATAGGATTTTTTTCCCATTTAATAATAATAATAATAATAATAATAATAATAATAATAAAATCATGACTGTATCTCTAGCCGCCTAGAGATACAGTAATGTGATGGGAAAAAATGCATTCCTGTACCAGTGTGTGCACAAATCCTCAGAGTACGTACAACTACAGATAAACGACTCCATGAATAATAAAGATAATGAACCTCTGCTCTCGGGTGTCAGCTTGAGAGAAAACGTGTGTCTCTGCCGAGGGGAGTTAGGGATGTATGGTACATATAAACTTATCTGTTCCAGTGGGGAGTAAGCATAAATAAACTTGTGCTCATTCTTGACTGGTCTTGACTGGTTTTGGGTTTCACGAATCTTATTGAATTTCCACCACATTACATAGTGAGCCCCTTGATTAAACGACTATTTGTTCATCAGTACAGCCTCTAGCACTGCTTCTATTTTTATAGTGTTGCACTGGGAAATAAGCAAACACTCACAAATGTAAAGATACTAAGCCACCACTAAATCTCTGGCCAAAGGGTCAAAGGGTCACCTCCAAGAGTGTAGTCACAACCACAGGCCGCAAATCATCCAAGCAAGTGAGGTTGCCAGGTGGGGCTTCAGCTGGTGCCAGATTGTTTGTGTGGGTGTAGACATGACCATGCCAGAGCACACTGGCTTTCCCAGCGTGGCATAACCACCTAAGCTGGCCTGAAGATAGTGAGTGGGTTAGATTTCCTCACCGCATTGTATTACATAACTTTCAGCACCTGACTAGATGTACATGGAAAGACATCATCGTTCAGGCTTTTTCCCAGTGCATTTTAATCCAGAATTATAGTATAAATGTTAGCAGCATGGCTTGCACGGTCATGAGTTTTATAATGACCCCTATCTGACATTTTATATAAAAAAATGTTCTTCTGGATGAATTGGAAAGAAATTTGGAAAATGATAAAACAATTGGAACTATTCAATTTCCAGGTCACCATTTATTCCCCGTAAGGCTCTTCCTTTTCAATGAAGCACATCTTCAGATAATATACGCTAATGGATTTAATCTCACGGATCATAAGGGGTTGATATCATGACAGCAGACACTGACTGCACCGCAGACATCTGTGTTTGTACATGCTGCAAAAAACCTCTCTGCTAAAGCAGAAGCACAGGAACGTGCATCTAAATCTTTTAGATGAGCATTTAGACAAAAGAGAAGACTTTTTGCTTTGATAGAGGTGGATCATCATGATAATGCCGCTGATTTTCTGTTAACTGTCCTGGGAGATCAAAGGAAATATGAATACAGTAGAGTGATGTGCCTAGACATACCTGTATTAGAGAAGAATAACTTCACTTCATTTGCCCAAAAAGTTGGAAAGAAGCATGAACATCAAAATGTGGAGAATATATATATTCTAAATGTTTCATGGCAACACCAGAGAGAGGCTGTACTACATCTACATGACTCACCATGACGCACCTGCGTCTCGTTATGACTCTTTATACACCATTATTTAAGGTCCATTTGGCAGTAGGTCTTTGTCTGACATCTCTTATTAGGGCCCAAGCACCATAGGCTCCTTTCATCCACCTTTTTGGGCTTTTTGTGGGTCTTAACATGCTCAAAAACTCACGACCATTGGCAGACAAGTTCTACTCTGCTGCCATTAGGATGCCTGAGAGCCTTTCCTTTGGGGAAATCGAAGACAATTTGCCCAGGTGAGTGTCTCAGAATTGAACCACAATCCTGAACAAACCTAATTTCTTTCTCATAACTATTATTGATAGCAGTCATTTTTGGTATCTGAGTAGATCTTTTCATATTTTATTGCTTATGAATACATAGTTTTTACTCATATTTATAATATAAAACACATTATATGTTTGTATGTTTGTTTGTAGAATGTCCAAACACTTATTCCCTCTCACTTTATGTTGGTATAAAATGCGCTGATTTTCTTTTTTGATATTTCCAGATTTGACTGAAATGATACGTAGGAATTATACAATCATCTGTAAAAGTTAGTACCCCCTCTGTATTTCTCTATGTGATTTTGTGTAAACAACCTCAAATGTACAGCATCATGTAACATTTCTCCATCTATTTATTAATCTAAGAACCTCTGTAGTCCAAATAGGGAATAGGGACAGTGGAGGAAAATGGCAATTACAATTGTATTTATTTATTATTTTTTAGAATACTCTGGTATACAGAGGAGTTAATGATTGACGTAATGACTGCAATGTGCCCTGGTCCTGTTAGCTGCAAAACAAGCCCAAATCTTCACCCCTGCACTGCCATGCTTGAAAGGGGGTATGACTCTGTTTGGTTTTTGCCAAACATGACACTGGGCATTAAGACAAACAGCTCCACTTTGGTCTCATCTGTCCATAGGACATTGTTTCAGAAGCCTTGTGGTTTGTTCAGGTGCAATTTTGTGAACCCCACTCATGCTCCCATGTTCTTTTCAATCAGGAGAGTCTTTCTCCTGTCAACCCTTTCAAGCAAACTGCACTTGTTCAGTCTTCTTCTTATTGTGCTGTCATAAACTTTAAGATTTTACATGCTCAGCGAGTCCTGTAAGGTCTGAGATGTAGCTCATGGATTTTTTTGGGATTACTCTGAGCATTGCATGGTCTGACCTTGAGGTGAAAGTGCTGGGACGTCCACTCCTGGAAACATTGGCAACTGTCCTGAATTTTTCTCACTGCAGAATATGAACCTTTAAATTATTTGGATGATTAGCAGCACCTGGCTGCAACCTACCCTCTTAAATCCTGTGGAAGTTCATAAAATAACTGAATCAAAGATCGAAGTTTGGGGGGAAATCACCCAACAAAAGCATGTATTGTGCTACTGTGTGTGTCATTCATGAAGGTTTTGGCATTTCCATGCAAACACACAGAGTATGTTCAGCTTTAACAGGAGACAAAAATATTTAACTTAGTTTAGGCAATCGATTTATTAATGGTTAAATTAGCTTTTGAGAAGCAGACTGGGATTTTTGCAAACAAGGAAAGGAAAACAGTGAAAAAAGCAAATTGCATTGATTCAGCATGTGTATTTAAATTAGATAATGGTATCAGTGATAGATAAGCACAACACACTCACTCACTTATTCGTTGTCTATACTACTTTATCCTGTATACCGGGTCGTGGAGGGCCTGGAGCCTATCCCTGGAGACTTACATACTCACACACTTACAGTATGCACACACACAACAGGTAATTTGGGAACACCAATTACAGTGGAACCTCGGATTGCGAGTAACACGGTTTGTGAGTGTTCTGCAAGCCGAGCAAAGATTTTTAACAAATTTTAACCTGAAAAACAAACAAGTCTTGGTTTACGAGTACCGAGTATCATGTATCACACATGCGCTTCTTGTTTTGACGCCGAGCGTCACGTGATCACAACTAAGCCAATAGGTGCGTTCGAGCTCATGCTGCGCTGTGCAGACCGATCGGCGAGATTAGCCGGAAGCAGTCGGGGAGGAGCTGAAAACGGAGCCGTCAATTCGGACACGTTGGGGATCTCGTTGCTTCTTCAAACATGGCAGATCACGTGGCGTTTGCCTACTTTATTGCAGATGAACTGGAAGCTATAGAAATACCTTTTTTTGTTGGAAGAAATGCAGCAGGATGAACCACGACGGTAAGTTTATAAACAATATATGTGCATGTGTAAATCATTTCATTTTAAAGTAACTGAACAAATACTGTTTTACAAATCAAGCTCATACATAATCAAATTATGTTTTGTTCAGTGGTGTTATGTTAGGTCTTATGTTGCAGTACCAACATGCAATAATTTCAGTAATGGTTAAAAATTGTAGACAGTTAATATAATTTAGTCTGTAAGACTTACTAGTAAAATTGTATGAAAGTGCAACAAATGCAAGGCAAGAGCTCTGAAGTGTCACCTCAAAGTGCATTTTGAAATTGTAACTGAAAATAAGAGGCAATTTATAACATTGGAAAGATGACAATAAAAGTACATACATTGCTTGAACAATGTATGTACTTTTACATAACAGAATAAGCTTTATTTGCCATGTTTTCAAGAAGGTTTTAGTAACTGTATAATTTGCACTTGTTGTCTTCCGATTTTCTTTAGCTCCTCCACAACAGTTCCCAAACTGGTCACATCTTTTTTTCAAAAGATCGTCTGCGACTCTCTTTTGGTTGACGCCATCTCTTCAGGTCCGGCCTTACAAGAGACTTAAGCACAGCTGTTCTTCGTTCTGCATGCGCTTTATATGCCTAAAAAAATTGTGAGGGTTGTGAGGATCTCTGCCTCCTGGACATGCTTGTACTGGCAGAGGTCACGGCTGCTCGTCTACAGAAACACCTGCTGCCTGAGCTTGAGGAAGAGAGATTGATGGAGGCCTGTTTTGAGAAGGTGGATCGTCCACACATAGAGGAGTGGAGCAGATAGTTCCAGGTGGTGCAGTTCCTATTCCAGAGGACCCAAATAGCTCATCCATTTGCTGCAGAAAAAGCACAATGTAATACGAAAGTGACTTTGTAATAAGATGCAAAATTATCTTATACAGTGCAGTCTGAGACTTACTGTGTAGTACTCCCAGGTTTGCTTTCCCTCCCCAGTTGCATGGCGGCGGTCCTTAACTCTTTTGTGAGAAGTTAACATGTTGGTTAACTTTTTTCAAATTTTTTTACTTGACAAGGTGTATCCTTTTTGTGAAAAAGTAGTTTGTAGCTTTTTATAAAAAGCAGTTTTTGATAAGTTTTTGTAAGGTCCAAAAGTAGCAATGACATTTTTTGTGTGATTTGTGAAAAAAAGTTTTTTACCACTGCAAACATATGCATCTTTTTTCCAGTCTTAGGTGCCATACCTTGTGATTCAGGGCGGTCTATCTGGACGGAGGATGGGTTTCTGGCTCCTGAAGGGTTACCACCCACTACATCGGTTTTTAGGGGGGTAGTCGGTAGGTCCTGGCTAATGGGTGTCTGTTGGACAGGGCACTGGCTGGTTGGTGGTTTCACAAAACTGAGATTTAGGGGTACAGGTGACTCAGTGGAGGTAGAGGGACATGGAGAAGGAGGTTGGGGAAACACTGCAGCACAAGCTAGATCGCTGATACTGTAGGAGCTGTTTAGAGAGAAAGCTGAAAATTTAGTTGTCACTTATGTGTCCAGTATGTGTTTGTTCATCACAAGTGTTTACCTTGTTTTGCGTCAACGGCTGTAACTTTTGCCATGACATCAGAGAGGAACATCTGGGGAAATACTCAAAACTATCACACAGTCCTCTCTCTGGAACCTTCTTAAAGGTCTCCATTGACTATGCCTTTCTAAACTTGTTTTGTGATTTGTTTTTGTCTTTGCAGTTAAGAATTTATAGCCATTAGAATGTGTTACAAAATTTTGCCTGTTGTTAAGATACCTGTACCACTGCTGTTGTTTTGTTGAAAAATTTAATAAAAAAACTATCACACAAATCATTGTTAACTTGTATTTATTCCAGTTCTTCTAGTTTACCAGTTTTCATTCTTTCTGCAATTTCCTTGGAAACCTTAAGAGTAAAGGTTTTTCCTTAGCTGTTCTTCATATTTATTGTTATATTATTCATTTTGTTTTTTCTGCCACTTGGTAATGCATGGTCTTTATATATGCGAAGTGAGAGACCATGGGACTATACTCAAGGTGTGTGAAGCTCCCGAGAAAAATCATAGATGCACAAGCACAATGTATTTGTCTTTATTATAATTTATACCAGTGTATAAAAGTGATCTAAATGTTGTATTGACAATGCACACTAGCACAATGCAGCACATGCAAGTGAAGCAGCAACTACAGATTTCAGCATCAATCAATGTTGACCACATTACATTAAATGTCTGTGACATTTTAGTTATTCCATAAAAAATATTACTTAAATATGCAGCTGAATACTATAAGTGGTCTGTATGAAAAAAGTACAATAAAGTTATGCACAAATCCAATATAAAGAATTTAAAGGAAAACATTCACGAAATGGCATGCACATTGATTTCTTATGCAATTATATGGATTAAGGCACGAAAGACTCGTGATAATTGTCATGTGGTGAATGTGGCCAATCATGAGAAGCTGTGACGTCATCACAGCCTGGTGCAGTCGCTCCTGAAATGCTGCGCTGGCTGAGCAAGCCGGCTGTTCTCGAAACGCTCTCGCGTTACTTTGATGCCACACGTGAACGTCACGTGGCGTCGGCGCCGGTTCAAGTCGGACAAAATTTCTAACCGCCATGCACTACTTCAAGTCAGCCGCCGATCGGTCTGTGCAGCGCCGCATGAAGTCGAACGCACCTAATGTTTTTTTTTCTCTTGCGCTGTGTAATTGTGGGTAATCGTCTCCCCTGCTGGGTCTTAGTGCACAACTGGTATAATCAACATCCGTGCATGCGTGTACTGTTTACTATAACACTGACCACATGTGCGCGTGTAAAACATATTTTTATTTTGTGTTTTGTGCCTGTACTGTTTACTGTATTATAACACACGTGTGTTCGTGCATGTAAAGCAAAAGAAAGTCTCATTAGAGAGGTTAAAGATCCATTTTCTCCCTCTCTGTCGTTTTGTGTGTGTGCGCATAATTTGACACCGTGCCCCTTCACACACACACACTCTTGCCTTTACAAATAAGAAAGAAGAAAGGTTCACTGTGTAAGATGAGAAGGAGGAGATGGGAGTGGCTGATTCCTCCTGTCCTCTTACTTTAGATTCACACACACACATACACACACAGCACCTGTGCGCATAAACGGAGGCTGTAGATTACTTTCTGTCTTCAATCATGTTAGCAGGAGCAGTTAATGTACAGCCTTCCCTCAGCTCAAGAACAAAGCAGAAAAGCGATGAAAGCATTTGGAGTAGGCAGAAGAAGCACATTCACAAACACGAGCGCATTAATACACCATCTTCACTTCTGAAACTTCAGGAGTTAATTAAGGCTTCATAAATGCCTTATGCAGTGTAAGATTAAACTGAATCATTACCTCATGCATCTGGTGTCAGAAAAGATGCAGAAAGGTCAACATAGTTATCATTTCACTCCAGTCTAGAGCAATGAGTGAAATTGTTATGATTAGAAATTTGGCTGATGTGATGTGTGTGTGTGTTTGTGTGTGTGTGTGTGTGTGTGTGACAAGAGGCCATCATTATGCTACTGTACGCTTCATTTCCATTAACCCGAGCACTCTTAGTATTCATTTCTCACATCATTAGCTACATGCCATTATCATTTCTATACACTGCAGGAGATTTCCCTCTATTAAATCTCCGAAATGTAGATGACAGTGGCTCTGCTCATGCAAGCTGTTTATCACTGGAACAATGTTCCTTGTAAGTATTTCTCATGATGTAATTGTAAAGACCTAAATTTAGCTACTTGAAAGATTTATGTGCTTAAATTATTAACACTCTTTAATTATTGCATTATGCACTAACCTCTAAACTGTGCCATGGGAAAGAATTAATAATTAAAACTGCTTCAGTCATAGCAAATGTAAAAAGATGCAGGTAACAGCCAGGGGTTCGTTATTTATTTATTTATTAAATTAAGAATTACAGGTTATATTATACATATTTTATTGATGTTTTAGGTCTGTGTAGCATATAACCCCATGAAAACCCTAACAGAGTATAAAGTCACATGGTTCTATATACAGTGTGTGTTTGTGTGTGTGTATTTGTTTATGTGTAAGCTTGAGGAAATTGAATTTTTGTTTCATTTTAGAGGTTTTAAATAAAACAGTCAAAAGGGTGTTAAAAAGAATAAATAGTAAATATTATGCCAAAATAGTTATGAATTTTGCATGATTTGGCAAAACACGGATGGAAGAAACATGGTGACAAAATTATGTTGTGTTACAAGTCCTGCTTATATAAAATTGAACACTGAAAATTTTATGCTACACAATGTGGAATTGTGTGAGGGCAATAATACTGGACCAAAATTAGTTTGAAGGTACCAATTGATGTCTAAGTGGCTAAAGTCTGACAAATAGCCAATTCAAATGTCTGGTTTTGGCCATATTGGGTTTTTTCTTACCTAAGATAGCAGAATTTGTTCTGAAGTTGCATAAAATGAAAACCTCTTTCTCATACATGATGTACAGGGTTAGGTAATGTCCCTGTAATTGGTAGGGGAGAAAGAGTTCATCATCCCTCTTAGCCAAAGAGCATGACCTGTCTCGATTTCTGGCATTGCCAAAATTTATACCTGCAATAGACAAACACACTTCTGTTATACTATTTCTTCTTATTTTCCCTGCGTAAACAGTTCCCTTTCAAAGGTTACACTTGATGCTGCATGAAAACGCTATGGGAATATCTTTTCGTGTTGCCGGTTGTAAAGCATGTGTGTATCAAACACGCCAAATTTTGGCTTATATTGGCAAATTTTTGCACCTGCAGGTTATAAATAGGAGTGAGCCGGAAACATTCCTCAGATCTTTGTCTTCACCGCATTGTGTGTGTGTGTGTGTGTGTCAGCAAGCATACTAAAATACATTTAAAAAAGCAGATAAAAGTATATAAAACTCACCAGCAATAATGGTGGAGTTGATGTCCTCCTTCTTGCAAAAATTTCCGTTCGGAGGGCGATCTACATACTTTTTGCTTTGAATGTTTGGGTGAGAAGCACGCTCTCGAAGGGCTTAATGGAGAGTGCGAGCATTGAGATCTTCTTCCCATGAAGGTGCTTCGCGCGCGCTTCGGGTTCTTTAGGGAACCACGAGCCCCGCTGCACTCCTGGGGATCACAAGCCGACCTGGCCGAGGCGCGAGAGACGGAGTCCCTCCTTTCTTTCGCCCTCTCCCCCACTCCCGAAGTCTCCCCTTCCACTTCACGAGCGCACTTCGGTGCTTCTAGTGGGTGTGTAGAAGAGACTCGCTCTCCTGCTTCTGTGAAAATGGAAGTAGCTACCTCAGAACGCTCCTCTAAAGATGATAGAGAGTATAAGGAGTTGCTTGAAGTCATAACGCGTGCAGTAGAACGACTGCACATTGATTGGCCACAGAAGCAAGCTCACCCAAAACAGTCAAAATTAGATGACAGATTTCTGTCGGGTGGCCAGGAGATGGAGCCACAACGCTGCTCTCTCCCCTTTTTTGATGACCTCCACAATGAATTATCTCGTTCTTGGAGTCATCCCGTATTTTTGTACCATCGACTTTTTCTTTTTTTATTCGAACATCGTTGATGCAAAAACATGAGGTTATATGGTAATGGCCCAGATAGAAGAGACGCTTGCGGGCTATCTCTCTCCTGGGACATCATCCTCATTAAAGAAGCCAACACTTCCCTCCAAGCCATGTTGAACTTCTTCTACCCTGGTAGGGAAGGCGTTCCAAGCAGCAGGTCAGGCTGGCGCTTCCTTGCACACCATGGCGGTCTTGCAGGCGTACCAGGCTAATCTGCTGAAGGATTTGAGCACGAGCTGCACTGTAAATCAGGAAGCATTCACAGAATTATGCCGGGCTACTGATTTATCCCTTCGTGCGACTAAACAGACAGCCCGTGCTATTGGCCGTTCTATGGCCTCCTTGGTGACAGCTGAAAGGCGCCTATGGTTAAATCTGACAGGCATCAAGGATAAGGATCGAACATTCCTCCTTAATGCCCCTGTCTCACCTTCCAGCCTATTCGGCGATGCTGTAGGCTAGGCTGCATGAACAGGCTTTTGGGAAATTTCTCCCACGCCGTGCGCCGAGGCGCAGAAGGAGAGTGTTAGCAGCCGGGCACCCCCCCATAAGGACTGGGGTACGGCTGGCCGCCCCTCACAGGCCGCCTCTAAAAGATTAGAATTTACGCACCCAGGACCGTGGGGATGACCCCCCACGTAACATTCTTTATTATAAGAGCATGCCCTCCCGAGCATCCCCAGGAGGGCGGTGTTCATTTCCCGCCGCCCTTGATGTTTCAGACCTCACTGGTCTCCAACGACACGTTAGTCCTTCGGTCATATCCTGCTATATTCCAGGATGCAGAACCACTAACATCTGCCCCCTTGCAGTCGAAGTACTAAAACCCGTACACCTTTCGGAGAAGCTGGCAGCGTGGAAGCTACTGCCAGGCATATCTCCCTGGGTTAAAGACTGTAGACAAAGACTACAGGATTCAGTTTGCACATCGCCCTCCACGTTTCAACGGCGTGGTCTACACTTCCGTGATACCGGAAATGGCGCATCTGCTGAACTCCGAACTCCAGGCGTTGCTGGAGAAGGGAGCCATAGAACAGGTTCCTCCTCCAGACATGGAGTCAGGCTACTACAGTTGTTATTTCTTGGTCCCCAAGAAAGACGGGGGGCTGCGTCCAATCTTGGATCTTCGCGGGTTGAACCGCTATATCAAATAGTACAGATTCAAAATGTTAACTGTCAAAATTATTGTTTCACAAATCCAACCATTGTATTGGTTTCTGACAATAGACTTGAAGGACGCATACTTTTGCATAGAAATTTTGCCACAACACAGGAAGTTCCTGAGGTTCGCTTTCTGGGGAAAAGCTTACCAGTATCGGGTCCTTCGATTTGGTATAGCTCTGTCACCCCGCACATACACAAAATGTATGGATGCAGTCCTGGCTCCCTTGCGACTCCAGGGCATCCGTATTCTCAATTACATAGACGAATGGCTGATCCTGGCCCAGTCTCAGCAGCTAGCGCTTCAACATCAACATGGTTTTCTGGTTTTCCATTAATAATAAGCTTAAATATACATAAGAAAGGAAAACACATAATCGTACAGGAAAGGTTTCTCACTCTAGTAAAAACAAAAACCAAACAATAACAACAAACACTTACTTTAGTGTATTACAAATACATTTAAATCTTCTATAGTACATTACAAACATATTAATAATATATAAAAAGAATACTAACCACATACTTTTACAAATTTTTGGAATTAAGCTTTTTATATACTTATATACTTATTTTATATACAGGCTTTTGGGAAATTTCTCCCACGCCGTGCTCAAGAGTCGAGGCTGTCGGCCACCCAGCCCTGACCAGATCTGACTCTTGAGAGGCGCAGAAGGAGAGTGTTAGCAGCCGGGCACCCCCCCATAAGGACTGGGGTACGGCTGGCCGCCCCTCACAGGCCGCCTCTAAAAGATTAGAATTTACGCACCCAGGACCGTGGGGATGACCCCCCACGTAACATTCTTTATTATAAGAGCATGCCCTCCCGAGCATCCCCAGGAGGGCGGTGTTCATTTCCCGCCGCCTTTGATGTTTCAGACCTCACTGGTCTCCAACGACACGTTAGTCCTTCGGTCATATCCTGCTATATTCCAGGATGCAGAACCACTAACATCTGCCCCCTTGCAGTCGAAGTACTAAAACCCGTACCCCTTTCGGAGAAGCTGGCAGCGTGGAAGCTACTGCCAGGCATATCTCCCTGGGTTAAAGACTGTAGACAAAGACTACAGGATTCAGTTTGCGTTTCAACGGCGTTTCAACGGCGTGGTCTACACTTCCGTGATACCGGAAATGGCGCATCTGCTGAACTCCGAACTCCAGGCGTTGCTGGAGAAGGGAGCCATAGAACAGGTTCCTCCTCCAGACATGGAGTCAGGCTACTACAGTTGTTATTTCTTGGTCCCCAAGAAAGACGGGGGGCTGCGTCCAATCTTGGATCTTCGCGGGTTGAACCGCTATATCAAATAGTACAGATTCAAAATGTTAACTGTCAAAATTATTGTTTCACAAATCCAACCATTGTATTGGTTTCTGACAATAGACTTGAAGGACGCATACTTTTGCATAGAAATTTTGCCACAACACAGGAAGTTCCTGAGGTTCGCTTTCTGGGGAAAAGCTTACCAGTATCGGGTCCTTCGATTTGGTATAGCTCTGTCACCCCGCACATACACAAAATGTATGGATGCAGTCCTGGCTCCCTTGCGACTCCAGGGCATCCGTATTCTCAATTACATAGACGAATGGCTGATCCTGGCCCAGTCTCAGCAGCTAGCGCTTCAACATCGGAATGTCGTCCTAGCTCATCTTTATTCGCTGGGATTGAGACTCAACGCTACAAAAAGCGTTCTTTTTCCGGCTCAGAGGACAACATACTTAGGTGTCAGGTGAGATTCGATCACTATGCAGACACAATTGTCTCCCGCTTGTGTCGAATCCATCCTCTGAAAATCCGTGCCCTGAAAGAAATCAGACTAGACCAGAAAATGACTGTACATCACTTTAAAAAATGTTTAGGCCCCATGGCAGCTGCATCCACGTTGATACCTTTGGGCCTTTTGCACATGAGAGCTTTTCAGTTTTGGCTAAAAGCCAGGGGATTTCATATGAGGGCCAATCCCCGAAGGCAAATAAGGGTTAGGCGCAAAGGAATTCGTACCCTTTCTATGTGGTTCAGACCCCGATTCCGGACTTTGGGTCCCACTCAAGGTCCGTCTTGTCGTTGCAAGATGCTAACGACAGATGCTTCCCTTACCGGCTGGGATGCGGTCTTGGATGGCCATCCAGCCCAGGGGAGCTATTTTTGGCTCTACAGCACTTCCTGCAGCAGCTGAGAGGCTACCATGTTCTAGTGCGGGTGGAAAACACATCGGTAGTCTCCTACATAAATCGCCAGGGCGGACTGCACTTGCGCCGCTTGAACGAGCTAGCGCATCAGGTCCTGCTCTGGGCACAGGACAAGTTCCTATCCCTCAGGGCGATTTACATTCCGGGGCACATGAATGTGGGAGCAGATTACGTCCAGACAAGCTGTGACACACGGGGATTTCGGACAACACTAGAGTGGGACGCCGAAGTGGTCAGTCGAATCTGGAAAAGATTCTTTACAGCAGAGGTGGACCCCTTTGCATCCCAAGAGACAGCACAATGTCCCCCCTACTACTCTTTGACTCATCCAGCTCCCCTGGGTCTGGACGCGATGGCCCATACGTGGCCCAATTTATGCCTTTATAAATTCCCTCCGATAGCTCCTGGCGAGGGTCCGTCAACACGGATAGCGCCCCGTTGGCCGGCCAGAGTATGGTTCTCGGATCTAATATCTCTCCTCGACAGCTCACCTTGGATGATTCCAGTAAGGAGGGATCTTCTGTCTCAGGCGCAGGGGACAATATTTTATCCCCGGCCCAAGCTTTGGAACCTTCATGTTTGGCCCCTGAACGGGACAAACTAAGTCAAGCTGGTCTTCCAGCCAGAAGACCAGCGTAATTGACACTATCCTAAACGCTAGGGCTCCCTCCACTAGAAGAGCTTATGCACTCAAATGGAATGTATTTGAAGGTTGGTGCATGACGAAGCAGGTAGACCCAGTCCACTGACGAATTGTTTCAGTGCTGGAGTTCCTGCAAGAAAAGTTGTCCTCGGGCTTGTGCCCTAGTACCCTCAGGACGTACTTAGCCGCTATTTCAGCCTGCCACATTCCGATTGAGGGGGTTACTGTGGGAAAACACCCTTTAGTTAAAAAACTATCTCCAAAAACTTCTCACCAAGAACAGTCTGGTTACAAACATCCAAGAACAGTCTGGTTACAAACAATGCCATTTTCAGCTTGATGGACCACCTTGACATAAGGCAAAAGTGATAACTAAGTGACTCGAGGAAGAAAACATCAAAATTTTGGATCCCCCTAGACCTCAATCCCATATATACCTTAGTAACATCTGACAAAAAATATTATATTTACACCTATAGAAATTTTGAATCTCTTGTCATTTTACACCAGATTCAGTTGAGGAGAGCACACCTTCCCCCTTCTGTTCTAACTGCTTTTTACTGTGGCACTATAGAGAGCGTGCTAACCAGTTGGTTTGGCATCTGGTTTGGCAGCCATTTGGCCTTGGATAGGAAATAGATGCAGAGAGTACAAAAGACAGCCGAGAATAGCGTGTGTGTGGGGTTTCTCTTCCGTCTGTCCAAGAAATTGGACAGAAACACTGTTTGTCCAAAGCTTGGGACATTATCAGAGACTTCACACATCCTCTCAATGGACTGTTCTCCCGACTGCCCGCTGTAAGGAGGTTCTGCAGCATGAGGTCCAGGACGACCAGGTTCTGTAACAGCTTTATCCCTCAGACTGTTAAGCTCATATTAACCCTCGTCCTTTCAAATATACACACCTTGGCTGTTTTTTTGTTCAATATCATTGTATGTGCAATATCATTGTATGTTTTTAAATAATCTGAATAATTTTTATTCAAATTATTGTGCCCTAACAACAGATGAAGATGGTGTTGTAATTGGTTAAAATAGCACATGCTTTAATGTTTCTTCCCTCTGTTTGACTGAATCTCTTTCCCACACAGCTTTACAATTCAGACTTCTCTGTATTAAAAAGACTGTTGGTTGGAATATGCAAATGTCTCTTAACAGATGGCTCAGTTTCTCAAAAGAAGGAAGAAAAAAAAGGCGAGGGAAGCCCTTAGTGTCGGTAGGAATGAAAGAAGAAGATGCCTCATCCATCTTTCGGTTTTCATCCTTGCACGTCTTTGAGAAAGAGATGGAGGAGTGTGTGAAATGCTTGGGGGCGATGTATAGTCAACACATGCAGTGAAAATAGAGACATTTAATGGTGTATATACCGTATACGGCATAAGGGAAAAAAGTCAATTTGTGAGAGAAAGAAAGTCTGAGATAGAGTAGGAGGCAGCCAAAAAAACAAGCAAAACACATTCCCCTTTACTCGTCCTTTCTTCCCACATGGAATGGCTAATAATGAATAATTCATGTCGTCTTGGTGATGAATAATGAATAAGTGAGTGTGATTAAGAGTGATGCTAATTAGCGTGTGGATTTGCCTCCAAATGTGAGCGCCTTACAGAGCCTTTATCTGTGAGGTTAGAAAAAAGTTACTGGAAAGAAGAAATAGCCGACAAACAGCACACTGTTTAGGATAAATAAATCATTAGTTGACGACTTAAATGTGGATAAAAAGGCTAACTGTGCAAGGCCTGAGCGAAACCCTGAGCTTAAAACATTCTAGTGTGTGTGTGTGTGTGTGTGTGTGAGGGCTTGATATAATAGAGGCTGTGTATAAAATACAAAACATAATATTTTTAAGGATGCATACACATTATACAGTAGATGGAGGAAATATACATGAAGACATACAGAAGGAGGACATTTGGGTCTCGAGGAGTTAAAATTGTCTTAAAAACTGGCCTACAGTAGATATTTATAAATAGATTTTTCATTAAAATTTCTGTCAATTGACTTTATTTCTTTAAGGTTATGGTTTTCTGGTTTTCCATCAATAATAAGCTTAAATATACATAAGAAAGAAAAACACATAATCATACAGGAAAGGTTTCTCACTTTAGTAAAAACAAAAACCAAACAACAACAACAACACTTACTTTAGTGTATTACAAATACATTCAAATCTTCTATAGTACATTACAAACATATTAATAATATATAAAAAGAATACTAACCACATACTTTTACAAATTTTTGGAATTAAGCTTTTTATATACTTAAAAATAATGATGTTATTGTACACTTTTCAGAAATATCAATCATCGTCTATACCACTTTTTCCTGTACACAGGGTTGAGGGGGACCTGGAGCCTATCCCAGGAGACTTAGGGTACAAGGCAGGGTACCGCTTTTATGAAATTATTTGGCCCGCCCCAGCCCGCCACTGTATCTGTTTTTACAACCCGCCCCGCCCCGCACCTGCAACCATTAAATAGACATACTAGGCATTGTAATTCAAATGAAAGCAGCCTTTATTTTTGGCCTGAAAGTGCTTGGAAAATATTGAACCCTGGAGGTGCAAGGCAAAGGCTTTACAGCAGTTTAAAAGCTTATATACCTTTAAACTGCTGTAAAGTGCATATAATACATTAAAGATATACTATATACATTAATTACAATGTAAATGAATGTAAATTACTACAAAAGTAGTTGTTCCTAGCAAATTTCAAGTATACTAATCTTTAGTCTAGCTGTCTGCTCCCTTAATTAGGCTTTGGCATGCTAGGATTTAATATTCTTAGCATACTTTTTACCCTGGCAAAAATTGCTTTTAAGCGTTGCCAGGAATGATCACTGAATTAGTTAATGTAACAGTTAACAAAATTCATGACCTTTATTGTCAAAGTAGTTCCTGTTTATGAGACGTTCCGTGACTTTCATCTGCTGGAAGTCAGAACGGCTTTTGTACAGGAACATGGTCTTTATGTGTTTGTGACAAATTATTCTTCAGTTCTTTTGCTGTTCTTTGGGTTTCCTTGTTGTTTTTATAACTATGTGCAGTTTAATTTCAAACTGTTGAACTCATGAATAAAATCTGCCTTTGCCATTTGTGATCTTGGTAAAGTAATGCATTTTATGGCTTAAAATGTTACGATTTGGTGTCCTGGTAAGATATTTACAATACAGTTGTATAAAAGATAAAAAAAAAAAAAAAAAAAATATATATATATATATATATATATATATATATATGTATATATTTATAGATAGATAGATAGATAGATTTCCTTCATTTGTCACTAGATATTCTTTTTGATTTAGAGGACACTTACTCACATCATACTAAGCAGGCTATAGTGGATAGGGCATTGGGGTTTTATATGTCGTCATTGTGCTGATTGCATGAGAATGCTGGTGTAAATGAAAAAAGGTTAAGCTGAAACAAAAACCCTTTAACAACCCTAATGCTAATCAGCAATCGTAACACAAACACTAGCATGATGAAATAAAGAAAGGCAAAAAAAAACAAGCAACAGTCACCTTCAGCAAGTGAGTATGCGAGTAAGAGAGAGAGAGAGAGAGAGTTTCTAAACTGTAAGCAAAGGGGTTTTTCAAGGATTTTTTTTTTTTTTTTACAATTTCAGGGTCATTAGAGGATTCTTAGACTATTAAAACTGTTATACCTGAACTGAACTTTTCCTGATTGGGAAACTGCTGTAAGGTTCTCCATAGAAAAGCAATGTAGTGAAGACCTATGCATTAAAGTATTTTAAAGCATTTTAAAATAAAACCGTAAAATGGTTTACCTGTCAGAAATGCTTACATGTAAAACCCTGTTAGAAACCCCTTGATAAATTATTTCATGCTGTGTTTTCATTATGGATGGAAATATTTTATTCTCAAGTGTATAATGTTTTTAAGGTTTTATATGTAGAAGCTTACACCGAGCCATTTAACTATTATTAGCCTTTAACAGTCCTAATAATCCTATCCTAATAAACAAAGGTTTTAAAGGAGCAAGTGTTTATACTGAAGAATTACAATAATAGAGGCAAAAGTATTAGAGTAATTTCAAATATAATAAAGTTTGGACAGAATACATTTTAATAAATTAATTGCAATTATGAATTTTAACTAAATGTGAGAGTTCAAATGTAAGTTTAATTTGTAAAGACTTTCCAGCCGTTACCCCATGGAATTTACTTTATTCCTGCTGTCCATTAGAAATGTTCTTTATATCCAGCATTGCAGCAGGTTTTATTGCAGCATGTTTTTATTCTATCTCTCTTATCCATTACAATAACTATCTTGTGTGTATTTACTTTAAACACTCTACCTATACCTACTTTTAATGAATTATTTTAAAAACATACAGTGTTAACGCTGCTAAGTGGCACAGTGGTAACTTTAATTCCCGGGTGATGCTGCAGCCATCCACAACCAGGAGTTTAGAGGGTAGATTGGCTGTACTGTACTCTTATGGGAGGATGGATGGCCAAATACTCACACTCTGAAATCAATCATGTTTCCCAACATTGCATCAGCAGCTTGAAAAAATTAGCATGAGCAGTCTGAAAAAATGGTGTCATTTGTCTCCGAGCATTTCGACCCTCCCTGGTTGGTAAATGGGAGCGTGCCCTAACTGCAACCAAATTAGCAATGGATACTTAATTAGTATTAGTATTTTATTTATAACTTTGGGAATGTGTCCTTGGAAGAAACAAACAAACAAACAAAAAAAAAAACAGGATCAGCACATACTGAGCAGTAGCACTTGCCCTTATAGGAGCTAATCTGGGACCAACCTCTAATCCTGATTCTTTACATCACACACACTAATTGAAAGTTTCACAGAGATTGCATATTATAATAACCACAGGTAACATAAAAAATATATATATTTATATTTACATTTACATACAGCTAGAAGTAAAATTTTAGATCACACTGCAACTTTAGATGACCTTTCTTTTCCATCAAGTGCAACAGTAAAAGACCTCGTTGTGATTATAGATTCCAGCCTTTCATTTAAAGCACATGTAGATAATATTACCAGGATAGCATTCTTTCACCTCAGAAATATTGCCAAGATAAGAAATATATTGTCGGTAAACGATGCAGAAAAACTAGTTCATGCTTTTATCACCTCTAGGTTGGACTATTGTAATGTCTTACTGTCTGGTTGTTCAACTGGATGGAAGCTTCAGCTAGAAGATACGAGCACATCACACCTATCTTATCCTCACTTCATTGGCTCCCTGTGAAATTTCGCATTGATTTTAAAATACTACTTTTTATATATAAAGCATTAAATGGTCTTGTGCCGCAGTATATGAGCGAACTGCTAGTGTCTTAGGATCTGCCACGCCTACTTCGATCAAAGGATGCAGGCTGCTTATCAGCACCGCATATTATGAAAACTACAGCTGGGGGCAGAGCTTTTTCTTACAAAGCCAAAAAAATATGGAATAGTCTTCCGAATGGTATTCGAGACTCAGACACAGTCTCAGTGTTTAAGTCTAGGCTAAAAACCTATTTATTTAATCAAGCATTTTTATAAATAGATTTGCCATAGGTAAAGGAGCAGATCTGGGGGACTCATGGACGTAGAGTATTATGGTGAACTGGTATGTTTAGATGCTGTCCTCCCCACTCTCATTGATCACTCAGGTTTGTTGACGGTAAGGTGATTGGTTGCTTTACATGTCAGGAAGCCCTCATGTCTGTGTTTCCTTCTGGCTCTCCCTTTTAGTTATGCTGTCATAATTAGTCCTGCCGGAGTCTCTGCTTGCACTCTACAGTAAATATACATGTCATGAACTAACCCGAGGAGAACAGAAGACGTAGCTTTAGCGGTTAGCCCTTTGTAGCGTGAATGGTAAACCCAAACGCTGAGTGACACGAAAAGGCAGGATAATCACGCTATTTGATCTAAGGACTCTCACAAATGGGGAGCAAGGGAGAGACACAAATCTAACCCGCGTCCTATAAACACACACTCAATCTGGAAGTAAACCCAAGAGGGTGAGTACTCACGGTTCGGTGAAACGGTCCGAGGCGACATGGGCGAACTCAAATGACTGAGCAGAGTGTAGTGGTTTGTTTACCCTTTTTATACTTCCTGGTTCGCGACCGCCTTACTTCCGGGTCCTAGTGCCGGTCACGGACTGAGTGTGCATGACAGTACCCCTCTGTCCAGGACCGGCTCCAGACGGTCCTGAGGCGGAGGATACCCGACGACGGTAGTCCCGTATAAGTTCAGGATCGAGGATAAACCGAGCCGGAATCCACGACCGTTCCACGAGGCCGTAACCTTCCCAATCGACCAGGTACTGGATTCCTCTACCCCGAGGGCGCGAGTCGAGGATCCGGCGTACGGTGTAGGCGGGACCACCGTCAATGATCCGGGGAGGAGGAGCTGGGGGGGTGGGTGGAATCATGGGTGATGTGATGAAAGGTTTGAGTTGGGAGATGTGGAATACTGGGTGGATTCGGAGCGCCGCAGGCAGCTGGAGCCGGTAGGTGACTGGGTTTATCCGAAGGGAGATGCGGTAGGGACCGATGAATCTGGGTGAAAGTTTCTTGGATTCAGTGTGAAGGCGGAGGTTTCTTGTGGAGAGCCAAACTTTTTCACCTACGTGGTACAATCGTCCCGGAGGGTCTCGGCGGCGATGCTGGGTGGTGTAACGGGCGTTGGCTTGGTGGATGGCCCGATTGGCGATGTTCCACAGCCGCCGACACCTGCGGACCAACTGTTGGGCTGACGGTACGTCGACCTCCGGTTCTTGGTGGTTGAACACTGAAGGTTGGAAACCGTAGCATACCTCAAAGGGGCTGAGCTTTGTGGCCGATGAGACGTGGAGGTTGTGTGAAAGCTCTGCCCAGATGAGGTAGCGAGCCGATCAGACGGCAGAAAGCCTTCCAGAACCTGGCAGTGAACTGGGGGCCTCTGTCCGAGACGATGTCCTTTGGGAACCCATGCAGACGGACTACGTGCTCTAATATCAGTTCCGCTGTCTTTTTGGCTGATGGGAGTCCGGCGAGGGCCACCAGGTGCACGGCCTTAGAGAACCGATCGATGATGGTCATGATGGTGTCTTTTCCTTCGGAGGCCGGCAGGCCCGTGATAAAATCGACGGCGATGTGCGTCCAGGGTCGGCGAGGGACGGGGAGAGGTTGGAGTTCGCCGGAGGTAGGTTGATTGGTGTCCTTTGCCCTGGCGCACACCGGGCACGCCTGAACGAACTCCCGGACGTCCTTTACGATGGATGGCCACCAGAAGTCCCGTTGGAGGAACTGCAGTGTGCGTCGTATGCCCGGGTGTCCCAAGATGGGGGAGGAGTGACCCCACTGGAGTACTTCTGACCTCATGTTGGTGGGCACATAGAGCCGTCCAGGCGGCACACCTGCCGGTTCGGTCTCTGTGGTCTGCGCCTGGCGAACCCTCGTTTCCAGATCCAATAGTAGGGGTGCGATGATCTTTGAGGGTGGTAGGACAGGCGCGGGGTCTACCCGGGGGCTGTCAGTTTCATGTTGACGAGAAAGCGCGTCTGCTTTGGTATTCTTAGACCCCGGGCGGTAAGAGAGATGGAAATTGTAGTGCTCAAAAAATAGAGCCCACCGCGCCTGTCTGGGGTTTAATTGCTTGAGGTCTCGGATGGTGATTAGATTTTGATGGTCCGTCCAGATAATGAATGGGTCCCTGGCGCCCTGGAGCCAGTGACGCCATTCCTCCAAAGCCCACTTTATGGCCAACAGCTCGCGGTCCCCGAATTTTTTGGAGAAGAAACTACATGGGTGTAGTTTCTGATCTGGACCTCGTTGAGAGAGGACAGCTCCAGCGCCCACATCTGAAGCGTCCACCTCTACAACGAATGGTTTACTGGCGTCCGGGTGGAGGAGGATAGGAGCAGTGGTAAAAAGGGAGCAGAGCTTCTTAAAGGCAGAGATGGCGGTCTGGTTTAGTCAAAAAGGGGAAGATGATGGGCGAGTCAGGGTGGTCAGTGGCGCGGCAACTGTACTGTAGTCCCGGATAAAGCGACGATAGAAATTCGCAAACCCGAGAAACCGCTGAAGTTGCTTGAGGGTCTTGGGTAGGGGCCAAACTTCGAGTTTCTGCGGGTCCATGCCCACACCCTGGGGCGAGATGATGAAACCCAGGAACGTGGTGGAGCGCTCGTGAAAGGCGCACTTCTCCAACTTACAGTACAGCTGGTGGGCAAGTAATCTCTTTAGAACCGCCCTGACGTGCTGGATGTGTTCATCAACAAAACGGGAGTAGATGAGTATATCGTCCAGGTAAATGAATGCCCACCGGCCTAGCATGTCCCGGAGGACATCGTTTATGAAATGTTGGAAAGCGGCGGGGGCGTTGCACAGTCCAAATGGGATCTCTAGACTCTCATAGTGTCCGGTAGGGGTGATGAAAGCCGTCTTCCACTCATCGCCCTCTCTGATGCGTACCAAGTTGTAGGCGCTCCTGAGGTCCAACTTTGTGAAAATGGTAGCACCAGAGAGAACGTCCAGGGCTGAGTTGGTAAGAGGCAACGGATGTCGATTCTTGATGGTGATGTTATTGAGCCCCCGATAGTCAACACATGGGCGAAGTTCGCCTCCTTTCTTCTTCACAAAGAAGAACCCCGCGGCAGCAGGCGAAGAGGATGGCCGGATGGTACCATGGCAGAGAGCGTTGGTCACATATTCCTCCATAGCCTGCATCTCTGAGGATGACAATGAGTAGAGGTGGTCGCGGGGTGGGACAGTTCCCGGCTGAAGGTCTATTGCGAGGTCGTACAGTCTGTGAGGAGGAAGATGAGTGGCCCGTCTCTTGCAGAACACCTCCGCCAGGTCCCGATAAGCGGCGGGGATGGCGTTGACGTTGACATCGGGGGCCTCGGACTCCCTAGAGCACGTCCCAGCCGCAGCCCGTAGGCACAGTTCGGTACAGGTCGCGCCCCACTGTAGAATCCGGTTCTGTCTCCAGGAGATAAGAGGGTCATGTTGGATGAGCCACGGAAAACCTAGGATGATTGGAGGAGAGGAGATGGGGGTGACATAAAAGTTGATCTGTTCCTGATGTTTATCGATGATGAGGGTGATGGGACGAGTCTGGGTGGTGATGGGACTGGTGGAGAGGGGCCGACCGTCGACAGCGGTAATCCGAACCGGCTGGGATAACGCCTCGAATTTTAACCCCAATTTTTTGGCATAAGAGAAGTCAATGAAGTTGCCTGCGGCACCGGAATCGATGAACGCAGTACTCCTAACTTGTTTGTGGCCAAAATGAAGGTGTACTTGAACCGTGAGACGGGAGGAATCGGTCGAAGTGGAGGAGAGTTGTATATGACCCGGTGAGTGGTCCTCCTGCCTCACCGGGTCTGGCCGTTTCCCGGTCGAACTGGACAGATAGCTCGGTGGTGCGTCGCTGACCCGCAATAGGCACAGAGTCCCTCCTTAAATCGTCGCTCCCGTTCTTCAGCGGTCAAGGAGGCGCGTCCTAATTGCATGGGTTCCCCGGCTCCTGTGTTAACCACGGCGGGAGGTGGAGATCCGGCAGGTCCGGTGGTTGTAGGAGTGACGGTAGATCGGGCGTCGAAAGCCGGGGCCTGGGTGACGAAGGTGGGCAAGGACATGGAGGGCGGCAGGGTCCGAGGAGCTGGCTTCGGGCGCGAGAGCATGCGTTGGTCAATCCGGAGGGCCAATTGGATGAGACCCTCCAGGGTCGCGGGCAACTCTCGTCCGGCTAGCTCATCTTTAATGCGAGACGCCAGTCCCTCGAAGTAAGTTGTGCGGAGGGCGGCATCTCCCCAGGTGGTCTGGATGGCGAGGGTTCGGAAATCCGCCGTGTAGCGACTCACGGACGACCCTCCCTGCCGTAAGTGATAAAGTTTGGTACCGGTCTCCACCTCACCGGCAGGATGTTCAAAAGTGAGCTGTAGTTGGCGTGAAAATTCATTGTAGGAGTGCGCTGTGTCTGAGTCGGAGCGCAGTACCGCCGTGGCCCACTCAGCTGCCTGCCCAGTTAGCAACGAGACGAGAAGAGCAATGCGGAGCCGATCGGTGGAGTATTTGGTGGAATTGAACTCAAACACCAGATCTAGCGCTGTCAAAAACACACTACATTTCCCGTCTGTGCCATTCCATTTATCTGGAAGCGAGAGAAAAACATCAGAAGGAGGGGGGGGTTGATGCGGCGCCGCGGCCGCCGCGGCGGGGGGGCGGCTAGCCGCGCCAGCAACAGCCGCGCGGAGATCCGCGTTCTCCCGCCGAAGCTCCGCCACCTCGCGGCGCAGGGCCGCGACGTCTTGGATGCTCCGGCGCAGAGTAGCAAGATCTCCGGTTAGCTTGTCGATTAGCTCGGCATGCCGATCCACCACATCGCAAAGACGCGCGTGATCCGCTGGGTTTACCGCGGAAGGCTCAGTCATTCTGTCATGTACTAACCCGAGGAGAACAGAAGACGTAGCTTTAGCGGTTAGCCCTTTGTAGCGTGAATGGTAAACCCAAACGCGGAGTGACACGAATAGGCAGGATAATCACGCTATTTGATCTAAGGACTCTCACAAATGGGGAGCAAGGGAGAGACACAAATCTAACCCGCGTCCTATAAACACACACTCAATCTGGAAGTAAACCCAAGAGGGTGAGTACTCACGGTTCGGTGAAACGGTCCGAGGCGACATGGGCGAACTCAAATGACTGAGCAGAGTGTAGTGGTTTGTTTACCCTTTTTATACTTCCTGGTTCGCGACCGCCTTACTTCCGGGTCCTAGTGCCGGTCGCGGACTGAGTGTGCATGACAATACATTTACATTTTACATTATATGACTGTGACCAGACCTAACTGTTATCTCTTCTCTTCTGCTCTCTCTCCTGCTCTTTCTCTTCCCTCTCTCCCCCTCTCTCTCCTTCTCTCTCTCTGTCGAGCTACACATGTCGTTCCTGAGCTGCCAGTGATCCAGACTTCCTCTGCCCTCCGGACCTGTCTGACCCATCCTGGTGCCCCGCTTCTGGTTGGAGATCTCGTCACATGGATGCCCCGTGTTTCTCTTTGGGATGCGTCTCATGTCTGGGGATGGTTCTCTCTACCTAGAAGACGGTTCTGGACTTGACTGGTGTTGGCAGCTGTTTCTCTGAGGACTTGACAGTTCGATAGTTTAGGACTGGAACTTCCTGCAAGAGTTTTTAATAACTACCTGGACTCCATATTAACATCAATTAACATCAACTGTTATGCTGAACTGCCTGCCACCTAACACACCTATAAATGCAGATCAATTTCTGCTCTCTGTTTCACCCAAATGAGGATGGGTTCCCTGTTGAGTCTGGTTCTTCTCAAGGTTTCTTCCTTTGGCAAATTTTTTTTTGCCACTGATGCCCTCGGCTTGCTCACCAGGGACTATCTGACCATTTTGATTCATACACATTTACATTCCATACGAACTTAAATAATTATTTTGATTGGGTTAAGCTGCTTTGCGACAATGACAATTGTTGCGCTATATAAATAAAATTGAATTGAATTGAATATTATTTTTAAAAATTTGCACCACAACTATTTCTCAAATATTATTTTGCATCACTGACTATGTGGAAATAAGGCGAAGATTTGAAGTCCAGCAAAATGATATAATTATCAAAAAATGGCATCATTGGTCTAAATACGGTGACCAGAGCTTTATGGTTTTTTTGGTACTCCAGGCCTATCAAGAAATTTGTGGGTCATTAAAAAGTACTGCAGCTTCAAGAGAAGTGTGTGACTTAACTTCCACATAATTTGCTGTTGCAAATCTTCCTTCCTTTTTTCAGTCTGAATCTAAAGTGCTCATCTCTAAATAGATGAGATTGGCATGTTGAAAGGCCACTTTTTCTTTTATGTTGCACAAACATGAGGGGTCCTGCTCTTTTGATACAAACTTCACGTGCCTGATCAGCTGCACAAACACCCCTCACTTTTCCCAGGGCTTTAGATTTTTTTTTTTTTTTTGCCACTGGAATTTTTATATTCTAATTTATTATTCAGGTCGAGTCATTCGTTTAATTATTTACACACGTTCATGGCTTTGTCTAGCCATTCTTCTCAAATACTTTTTTTTTCCTTGCAAGGAAATTTCTGCAATTGCAAAAAGAGGAAGAACGTTTCTCTTTTAGCAGTTAGTCAAGTTTTTGCAATGTGTTTGAAGCCTCAGAATGGTTTCTTCAAATCCTGTTACTAAAAGATTAAAAGTTGCCATTTACCGAACTGCAGTTTTTAATTCAGTAGCCACAATAATATTATCACTAGCAATTTATTGGTATGTTCAGATATACTAATCTTATTTTTATATTTACATATTTCACTGTAGTTGAATCAATTTATAAATGTTTCCAACATCAGCACCAATCAAACGCACAGGCAACTTTTCCTGTCTGTGAGTTTGCAATACATATAAATAACTAAAGGTTGTAAAAAAAAAAAGGCAAATCAGCAACTTAAATTATTTTTATGTTAGTTACACTGGTGGCTCCTTAATCAACATCAGCTTACCCAGGTGCTGACTTTATTAAGGAAAAAATGGGAATTTAAGAAAACTATATTAACACTAATTTATTGTTCAGAACATTAAATCCATTGAGATTAAACCCACCTAAGTTTTTGGTTCTCCTTGTGCCACCAGGGTAGTTCTTGCCCTGAGGTTGTGGGGTAAATAAAAATAGGGACTATTTCATTGGGTCACTTGATGTGCACATGCATGTGTTGTAAGAGCACAAAGTCTTACAAAGCTTCTTTGCGCCAAATCTGGGTTCTATGATTAGATAAAAAAAAAAAAAAAATTCTTGTAACATTAAATTAAATATTCCTTTACATAAAAAAGTATGACAATTGACCCATATCCTTGAACAATATGTCTCTTTTCTCACTTTTCTGCTCACTGGATAAGTGAGCCTCGTGAGCAACAGATTGTGATTTCCTTTTGCTCAGTTAAATGTAGGGAGAGTGTGGGTGGAGGGGGCAGATTAGACATAGGGTTAAAATTTGTGTGGGGACTGGTGATCCAAGGAGCTAAGGAGTATTCAAATTCAATTTGTCACATACACAGTCATACACAGTACGATATGTAGTGAAATGCTTATACGACTACCAGTGACCTTAAAAAGAAAATTAAAGCTTAAAGCTAAGAAATAAATATTAATAAAAGAAATACGATAGAAAAATTTAATTGAGCTAGGAAAAATAGAACTAAAAATAGGAATATGCTGTACATAAAAATAGAAATATATACTGTACAAATTGAAATATACTGTACTGTACAAGAACATTTAAGAAATTTTGATATTTTGGAAGAAAGATGGTGTGCAAATATGCATAGAACAAAGTGTCTTTGTGCAATGGTTATTAAAGTATCTTTGTGCAATGGTCCAGGATGTAAACGTAAACATGTAGTGTAGATGTGAAGGTAAGTGTGCGTGGAATTGTCCATAGTGTCCATGGATGTAAAAAGATTGATTGATTGATTGATTGTGAAAAGATTGTGTTAGTTCTACATAGTGGTGTGGTTGAGAGACCTTGTCGCCTGCGGGAAGAAGCTCCTCCTCAGTCTCTCTGTGTTGGCCTTCAGGGAGCAGAATCGCTTCCCAGACCGCAACAGAGTAAACAGTCCATTGTTGGGGTGGCTGTGGTCCTTCACAATCTTCCTGGCCTCGGTCCAGCACCGCTTGCTGTAGATCGAGTGCAGGTCAGGGAGCTCGGTGCGGATGATGTGCTCATCTGATCGCACCACCCTCTGTAGAGCTCGTCTGTCCTGCATGGTGCTGTTCCCGAACCAGGTCGTGATGTTTCCCGTCAGGATGCTCTCTATGGTGCAGGAGTGAAAGTTCCTGAGCACCTTGGAGGGCAGTCTAAAGTCTCTTAGGCATCTGAGGTGACAGAGACGCTGCCGGGCCTTTTTCCCCACAGTGTTGATGTGACAGGACCATGACAGGTCCTGCGTAATGTGAACACAGAGGTATCAAAAGCTGGCCACTCTCTCTACTGGGCTTCTGTTTATCACTGGGGTCTGGTAGTTCCCCTTCTGCTTTGTACTGAAGTCCACTATTAGCTCCCTTGTCTTGCTGATGTTTAGGAGGAGATAGTTCCTCTGGCACTAGTTTTCCAGATTTCCAATCTCCTCGAGGTAGGCCGTCTCGTCGTTGTTTGTGATCAGGCCCACCACGACAGTGTCATCAGCAAACTTGAAACTTTGTACACGCAGTCGTAGGTGTACAAAGACTACAGCAGGGGGCTTAGAACACAACCCTGGGGGGCTCCAGTGCTGAGAGTGAGGGAGGCTGAGACATGTCCACCCATCCTTACTGCCTGTGGTCTGCCAGTCAGAAAATTGGAGATCCACTAACACATTGATGAGCTGAGTCCCAGGTGCTCCAGCTTGGTGGTAAGTGTGGAGGGAATTATAGTATTAAATGCAGAGCTGTAGTCGATGAAGAGCATTTTCACATAATTCTCCCTCTGAGTGTCCAGGTGAGTGAGAGATGTATGAAGGAGATGAGAGATAGCATCATCCGTAAAGCGGTTTGGACGGTAAGCGAACTGTAGTGGGTCCAGTGTGTCTGGTAGTGAAGAAATGATAAAGTCTCTGAACAGGCGTTCAAAGCACTTCATCACTACTGAGGTGAGGGCTACTGTACAGGGCGATAATCGTTGAGGGAAACAGGATGAGGTTTCTTCGGAACAGGAACAATGATGGACTCTTTGAAGCATGTGGGGATCACTGACTGAGATAAAGAGATGTTGAATATCTCAGTGAACACAGGTGCTAGCTGGTCTGCGCAGGCCCTTAGAATACGGCCTGAGATGCCGTCTGGTCCTGCTGCTTTCCTTGTGTTCACTCCCTTGAAGGCTCTCCTCACATCATGCTCGATGATAATGAACGCGCTTCCGGTGCTGGCAGTGTCTTCCTGTCTGCAGCCGTTAGCGCCGCTAACATTAGCATCGCTAGCGTTTTTAGCTGCAGCCGCGAAGCGAGCATAGAAGGTGTTCAGCTCGTCTGCCAGAGTCGCGTCCGTACCGGTTGTTGGTGCTTTATAATCTGTTATTGTCCTTAGTCCCTGCCACAGGCTCCTAGAGTCACTCTGTTGGAGTTGTGACTCTAGTTTCCTCCCGTAGCGCTGCTTCGCCTCTTTCACCGCCTTCCGGACATTGTATGACGCAGCTTTGTATGGTTCGATGTCCCCTGACGCAAGTCCCGTGTTGTAGGCAGCGGTGCGAGATCTCAGAGCGTCGCGGATGGTTTTATCCACCCACGGCTTCTGGTTGGAAAATGTTCTAATAGTCTTTTTTTTCATGGTATCATCCGCTAGTTTCCCAATGAATCCCACAACCGCTTCCATAAATACGCTGACGTCATCATCTGAGCTGTTCCTGAACATGTCCCAGTTTGCGTCATCGAGTGCGTCCCGTAACACGGCCACTGATTGGTAAGTGTAAACGATGTAAACTCCCGAGGTAGATAAAAAGGACGACACATGATGGACAGTAGTTCCAGGTTGGGTGTGCAGGAGCGTGTGAGAGGAACAACGCTTGCGCTGTTGCACCAGCTGCTGTTCACCATTAAACACACGCCGCCTCCCCTTGACTTCCCTGAGTCCCGTGTCCTGTCCATGGTGTGAACAGAGAAGAACTCGGCCGGCTGTATGGCGTGGTCCGGCACCGCTGGGTTCAGCCATGTCTCGGTGAAGCAGAGGAGATTGCAGTCTCTAATGTCTCTCTGGAACTTTATCCTGGCCCTGAGGTCATCGAGCTTGTTCTCCAGTGACTGGACGTTGGCGAGCAGGATGCTAGGCAGAGGTTTGCGGTGTGCACGGGCTCTCAGCCTGTCCCTGTTGCCGGCTCGTTTCCCTCAAGGCCGCCGCTTTGCGTCGCGTCCTTTGTTGTCCCTCAGGATCTCACTCAGCCAGCTCGGATCCGGAGTTAAAAACGTCAGTACATTGTATACCAATAGAAACAAGGGTGTCTCTATCATAACTAATGTACTCCATGGTGGTAATTTGGTTTTAAAACGCTGTAAACTAACTTAAAGAACAAAAACAAAGAAAAGGTGGTTGTGACGGCAGCCGACCTCACCGGCGCCATCTTGGAATCAGATAGATCTTCTCTATCTGCCAAAACAGACAAACAGACAAAAAATGGCAGAGTAATCTTTATTAAGTTACTAATGATTACAAATACAACCATTACATTTTTTGATTTTTATTAAAAAACAATATTCTTTTGCTTGCTGCATAGGTGGGTAGTACAGAGTTACAGTACATTTGCTTAAGTAACTTTAAAAAAAAAATTACTTCTATAAGTAATTTTTCTGCACCATACTTTTTACTTTTACTTGAGTAGATTTGTGAAGAAGAAACGCTACTCCTACTTCGCTATATTCGGCTACACTCAATTCATTACTTTTCTAACCATTTATTCTACACATGCAAGCGGTAGATTTACCGCCTGACTGTTTCACTAATCAGCAACAATAATCACATGACTCCGTTTTACCAATCATTTCTTCAGCCGGTGTTCTATAAATTCATCCTACCTCTCCGTCCTAAATACACCCACTGCGTATGCGCAAACAAAAGTTTCCTCATCTTTCTCTAATTTTGCGGAATACCCATAAATGCATGCTGCTACTAGTGGGATCTTGCTGTTCAATCTGGTGGTGAGCATAGTATGATTTTTTTATGTTTGTGTGATTATATGTTAACTTTAATTGTACATATAACAGTTTATAAGTATATTTTAGTACAGAATGAATTGCCAACACATGTGTTGTACATTTTTATGCATTCCAAAAAATATGATGCAGCCCTGGCATCATATACAAAGCATGTTTTGTTTGCAAAAAGAACAGATTCATACTGCGGTGTCTTCTCTATCTGCAAAAACAGACAAACACTTCAGCATACTGAATATATACAGTATACAGTGTATACAGTTCCCAAAGATATATTCGTCTTGCTTGTTCCACTTGCTGAATGTTCACAGAACGCCTCGGCTGGGATTATCGTTCACAAGTACGGCAGATCACTCATTGAAATTTAGCACTTTGTCAGGTCAAGGTGGATCACTGGCCAGGTGTACAGAGCCTCTGTCACAGATTTCCTTTCCCGCTGAGGACCAGAAAGGGCTGAGTCAAGTGGTGGGTGTGTGTGGTAATTGGGACTTAGTTGAGTGTTTTCCGAAAAAAATGTGTTAGGTGCTCGGGTCCCTCCTGTTGTGTTTCAAGACACCGAACACCTAACAGCCACCATTATCACCACCACTCCACCGCCTAGCTAAGCGACAAAGCTACCGCCACTTCAGAGAAGCGGAGAGGAGATCTTCTTGCGTGACATATCAACCGACTCGAATTGATTTTATTTCTGGCCCTGAAATACTCCCTCCAGCAATCAAGAGGCTAGCACGTGCTAGCACGGATGGACAACATTACGGCTTGTAAATATCGCCTGGGCAGACTAGATTTGCACTGCTAAGGAAACTATCGCGCTAGGTTCTGCTTAAGGGCAGGACAAATTCTGTCCATGAGGATCATTTACATTCCAGGACATAAAACATGTAGACCCAGTCCACTGCTAAACTGGTTTCTGCAGGAACACTAACCTCGGGCTTGTGCCCTAGTACACTCGGAACGTATGCAGCCGCTATTTTGGCCTACATCCTGACTGATGGGGTTTGTGGAAAAGACACTTAGTTGCTGGCTTATTCGCGGACCTTATCAGCCTCCCCAGCGTGCTTAGGCTTTGCCAATTGGCTAGAAAAAGCTGTTCTGCATTCTTACCCAACTATCTTCCACAGTCGAAGCCTTCTCTCCTCTGCTGTTATAGCTCCAGAGCAGTAAGAGTTCATTTGCTGTGTCCAGCTCAAGCGCACCTCTGCATGAGCTAGTGCCGTACATTAGAGCAGGGTTTCATATGTCGTGGGGCCGCGGCCAAAGGGCAGCCGCCATTAGACGAGTCGGGTGAGAGATGCTAGTGCCCTAGCCTATGAGGCACGTGGCACACTTCGCCTCTAGTGTTTAGGGCCCATTCGACCAGGAAGCTTGCCTCATCAATTGCTCTGGCAAGAGGGGTTTCCAAGTATGTCATGCGGCATGCTGCCTTTTTTCGCAAGACATCTGTCAGGCTTCATAGTTGAATGCCAGGCTTGCGGGTCCCCGAGTCAGCATCCCAGAATTATGTCTAAGACTCCTTGGGGGGACTGTGCGCACACTATACAACCCTGAGGGTCCAGACATTTGCAGTGCGGCAGAGTGGGCATTCTCGTTCCCATAGCGCTTTCGCGCAGCATCGAGTGTAGCTTTTGAAAGGGAACGTCTTGGGTTACTTTGCTGTAACCCTGTTCCCTGACAAAGCGGGAACGAAAGGCTGCGCGAAAGCGCTATGGAAACGAGAATGCCCACTCTGCCGCACTGCAAATGTCTGGACCCTCAAAGTTGTGTAGTGGCTGCACTCCAATGCCGCACTGCATGCGTGGCTGGACACCCTTCAAACAAAATTGACCTAAGGATGTTTCCGGTTTATGCCTATTTATAACCTCCAGGTACACCTAATCGAATGACGTCACCTGACCGAGGTTATATATGCCAAAAATTTTGTCGTGTTTGATACACACGTGCTTCACAACCGTCACGACGAAAAGTTTCCCATATCGCTTTCGGCAGCATCTCGTTCCTGCTTTTTCAGGGAACAGGGTTACAGCAAAGTAACCTGAGACGTTGCCTTGCTAACTTCTATACTAATGGTTAGTTTTCTAATAAATAAAACTAGATCACTAGATGTTTGGACATACATTTATATAATATAATACAAGATAATAGATTTTGGCCTTTTTCTGTTTTTCCCATTTTGATTCCAGTAGTATGTAAGATCATTTTCAGTTGAACTGGATCACAGCCCTGTTCCTTTGTCTGTCAGTCACAAAATGAGGTCTTTGTCACAAAGAAATGTGAGAAATACAGTATACATTCTGTGAAATGAGAAATTGTCACTGGGCTAGCACCATTACATCTTTTGTACCACAGTATATGTACAGCATATGTACTTTACCTGTAGAAATAATTTAAGGTACTAATTTGAACTTTTCTTGTTATACGATTTAGCATTGATGGCACCAAAGACATCTTGATATAATCTGTTTTAAGAATATACTGTAGCTGCAAGTGTCTAGCCTGAAAGTAAAACTTTAGTTTACAACTTCTGTAGAAACTCCTGTTAAACAACATACACAGAGACTCTGAGGCCCTGTCCATGGTTCTGATTTCCTCCAAATACACTTTTAATTTCTAGAATGCTTTTACTTTTGCTTTTATTTTATTAACCTCCTGTATTATATACAATAGTACTAATTTCAAAAGTAGCATCATTGATATCTGATATCTATTTCTTTTACTTACAATAGCCATTTAATGGTGATCTACCGTTATTTGGATATTCTGTAAACACAAATTATCTACAGTATAGGTATTCATGTAATGCAAAGATTCCCGAGCCTAAACATGGGACTACAGACCAAACAGCCTAATGGCTTTTGTTATGAGCTAACAGTGTGACATATTTAATCTCACATTTGTAGATAAGTGTACAACACACAAACAAAACAGGAAAAAAAATTGTATCATACACAGGATATTGGAAAACAGGTCTCGTACAATATTATTCATTTGTAGACATTGTTGTTCATTGGAATTTACTCCAAAGATTATATCTCATTTTGTTTGTAATGAAGCCAAGAATCCAGAGGAAGCCTGGAAGGCTATTGTTAGGTTACTGGTTTCAGTGGTGTTCATGTTTAATGCATGTCAGGCAAGCTCAAGAGGGGAACACGAAGATTGCTGTTACACTTGAGAAAACAACTGTATGTAATTGAAGTGATATATTTACTTACATATATTTCATGAGACTTGGGCTAAAATACAGGCAGCATTTTCTTCAATACTTTAACACCAGGATTTTATTATTTGTTTCTTACAGAACAAAAAATACATAGCACAATACATGCTAACTGGCAACAACAACACAACAATTACAATCATCAATCGAATAATTTAATCTCGAAAAGCTGTGTTTCAATGATGCTCTAGGAAAACTGTGACAATAGCATAAGTTGGGAGAAGTTGTTAAAAGCATTACATAGCAGGATAAAAGCACTGTGTCTGAGGTAGGAGTGAAACACCAAGCTAGTTTACTATTCAGACTATTAAGATTTAAACCTTATTTATCCTTAAAAAAATAAGCATAAAAATAAATAAACATTAACCATACCACCTTCCTCCCCACTGGGATAAAGTTCAAAGGTAGGAATCTGAGTACTGGATGTTTTTAAAGTACCTAAACCTTTAATTGTCTTTGATGCACCTTGTCCTAATAGTTAAAGTATCCTAGCAAGACTTTGGATCAGTTGACTGGAGTAGTCCAACAACACAGACAGCATCCATGGCTGATGGAGGTGAGTTAAAAAGTCGTAATTTTTTTTTCCTTTTTTTTCCATTTCCTAAAAAAAAAAAGGTTCCAGCTTGGTGTGACTAGGTACTGACTACCAAAACAAAGGCTGAGTTGGTCAGACAGATAAAACATTTGCGCGAGCTTGTCATGACTTGCTTTAATAGATAAAATAACAATAATAAAACAACAGTAATTTCCAATTAGGAAATCTCTAACATTTATTAATTACATAAAGCATTAATCATCTTCTTCAGCCCTAGCCACATCAGCAGCCCTTTGCCTCCCTGCAGCATGTCTAATGCTCGTTCACGCAGATGAGCAGGGATCCTGGGCATCTTTCTTTGGGTGTCTTTCACAGTCGGTAGACAAGTCTCTTTAGTGTCCTGCGTTTTTAGAACTGTGACCTTAAATACCTACTTTCTGTAAGCTGTTAAGGTCTTAACGACCATTCCACAGGTGCATGTTAATTAATTGATTATGGTTAATTGAACATGCATGGAAAACATTGTTTAAACCCTTTACAATGAAGATCTGTAAAGTTATTTGGATTTTTACAACATTATTGTTGAAATACACAGTCCTGAAAAAGGACTTCTTTCTTTTTTTGCTGGGTATATATCCACAATCTCTCCTCTGAACATGTTCAAACCAATGAACCAATCTGGCCTCTCTGACTTTATCTCCAAAACATCTAGCAGCGGTTGTCCCTCTGATGGACTCATTCTTAATGTACTGTAGCTTTATGACCATCTGGTAAATATTGTCTACTAGACTGACCTGTGTTTCGGTAGCTAGTAGTGACCAGGCTGTTTTTTTTGTTGTTGTTCTTGTTGGCAGGAGCGATGTATACTGAATGGTTTTTCACTTTTAATTAAACTTGTTTTGCCCTCCAGGTCTTAATGTTGAAGGAGAACAAAAGATCCGAGTACCTGTTGGATTAATTTTGCTACAATGCCTCTGTCAGACGGAGGCCAAACAGGAGGTCTATTTCAACTCCAGTAATTTTTGAACTCCACAGGGAACATTAAACAATAAGAGATACTGGGAGTGTCTTATCACACAGTCTCTGCACGTCAGTCCAGACCTCAGCTTTAATAACTGAACATGCACATTGTTTGCTAATTCAACCATAATTTACTGACTGGCTAAGAGTCAAACTGATTTATTTGTTATGTCGGCACTTCACAGAGATCTTTTTCAATCAATCATTTTTTTCAATCATTTTTTTTCCACTAGGTTCTCCATCACTTCCTTAAACATAATAAAGTGTTCCTGGAAAGCCGTGGCTCATTGTTGTGGAGGAGACAAGGCGTCTACCGTTAGTCCCCTGCAGTGTTGGAATGTTTGGTGATGTGCATCTGTGTGTGTGTTGGTTCCTATCATAGCAACAACAAAAAAAAGAATATACAGGAATATGCAAGGGAACCTCCTGCTGAGAGGATTATAGACAATAATGACTACATAACTCATATTTTGTGGAGTTTACAGGAAACCTCTCCATACATTTGCGAAGGTGGGTGCTAACATGAACCTGTGGCAGTGAAGAGGTGGTCAAGTTTCAGTTGTAGACAGAAAGGAAGCAGGTCAATTAGGCAGGTAACCTGGAATAGTTCTCTTATGTGTCTTATTACCAGCAGTCTACTTATGTGTCTCTCTTTGTGCTTTTAGGGACACCTGTGACCAATAAGAAAAAGAAAGAGAAAATGTGATACTACTAGGCAGAGGTTATGGGACAAGCTCACAAATACACACACACACACACACACACACACACACACACACACACACACACACACACAGATCATCTGCTAATAGATCATAGATCATATAATTGTTTATAGGCATGGTTGGCAATGGCATAAGACCCTTGAGGAGATGAAGCAAATTTGAAAAAATGAGCAATTGAATGGGTCTAAAGAAACTATCTGGGCTTTTACTTAGGCCTCCAGAACTTGTGGCTGATCGGCTGTTATCAGACGTTTGTACTTACTGTATATTTGCATGTCACCAGCCCAGTTACTGACCTCACTAGAAAGGAAGTGCGAGCTCTGGTGCATTGGATCTAAACCATGTAAGTGGGCTTTGTTCCAGGGTAAAAGCAGTTTTGTGGATTGCTACTGTTGGATTCTCCTGACATTTTTGATTTGCGCATTGGACACTGGACACAGCTGGAAGCTTCATACTGCAACAGCCTTTTCCCTCTGTTTTGATTTGATCGTGCCCTACTTCAATGGATGTCCAACTGTCACTTTAACTATCCAAATATATCCAAGATAATTTTAATAACAATTGTTAAAAGCGCAATACAAATAAAATCGAATTGAATTGAATTGAAAGATAATCCACAGACTTGGGGTGCAGATAGTGGTGTTGAATTACCTCTCCGGCTTGATGGGGGATCAGCTGCATGCAACAGTAGATGACTCCATGGCCTGAGTTGGTCAGTGAGATTATGTGAAAGCAGAAGCATGGTCCATTAGCTGTGGATGAAAAAAGGGGCTCAAACTGGCTCGTAATGTATGATGATTCACTCTTATGTCTTATTTCCTCCCGGCTATTTTTGTCTCTTTGTGGTTTTAAGAATACCTGTTACTGGTGAGAGAAAAAGAGAAAGAGAGTGTGATACTTCTTGGCAGTGCTTGTGAGACATGCACACACACACACACACACACACACACACACACACACACACACACACACACACACACACACCAGAATTTCTACCTGATTAAGTGAAAGCTGAGAGTCTGGGATGAACCCATTCCCTGTTGTTCTGTTTTGTTGAGATGTTTTTCCACAGTGTGCTGAAAAGCCTGAATTACATAAATACTGGCCTGAAGCTTAATTAAAATTCTGCCTGTCCACCGAGTTTTCCTCTCATTCCTTAAGCGTGTGGTTCTACAGAAGCTAATCAAGTGAGTTCTAAAATGAAAACTATTTGTTTGAGGCAAATTCTGACCACATTTTTTGAGGAAAAGTCCATGCGTTCTTACAAGCCAATGACATCGCTCCTTTCCGTTAAGTGATCAGTGTAGCTGAGCTATTCGTTTCGCAGAAGATCAGCTGCTATGAGTAAACTAGATGCATTGAGGGGATTTCTGTAGAATTTTGATGTCAAGAAGAAACATGCTTACACTCTTACTAAAATTGCAGTCACCCCAGCATGTGTCAGAGAAAGCAGAAAAATAATGTTACAACACCTAAAAGATGCATGAGTGATTTGTGTATGAGAGACATGAGATGCAGGCGTTGTGCGTTGGAAGCTGTTACATTTACTTCGTTCGATTTTCTCCACTCCATCCCATCATAGTATAACCATATGGGACCACTGACAGATATGCGGTCGGTTGATGCAGGAACGGACGTTAAACCAGGCATATCTTTACTCTAATGAGGCACCATCATCAAGTACAAATGTCAAACTACTGTATAAGTTTCTGTATTGTTTATACGGTTTTTCAACAGTCTGTGTACTTAAAAAGGTTTTGTGTACACCAAAACTCAACACTTTGTCCTTGATCTAATTTGCTGCTGATGAAACACTAACAAAAATAAAGCATGAGTTTTCCATATTCTTGTTAAAACCTAATCAACATATTCTTGATACTAAATTGCATACTTGATTTGCCACACACAAACACAACTAATTACACAAAATTTATATCCATATAAGCAGAAACATTGTTATCCATCACATAAAATCAGGTCACAGGTTTTGGTATATATTTTTGGTTCAATAACCTCTATTTTGATGTTAGGTTCATTACTGTATCATGCCCAGTTGCTGAGTTATGGTCAGTGTGAATTTCTTTATGGAGGGCCTTGGACAACTCAATCGAAATCCTTTTTTATGGAATATTTAAATGAGGATTCCGTGATGTAGTGTGAAAGACGGACCCCTCAACCTCATTTTTACATCAGCATTTTTCTGCTACCCCTAAAAATGATGTCTCGAGCAACATGGTGAAAAAATGCATCTGTAAGCAGCTTGGGTATGGTTTATTAAAAGCTTTAAAACAATGTTTAGGCTGAACATTTTCTCAATTCTGGTAAAGGATCAGTATAGTAAAGTATGTATCAACCTATTTTTGCTAAAATTAAAGGTTTGTCAAATTTCACCCACTGCATTCTATTGATCAACGTGCAAAAACTAACCTGTCCACCTTAATACTTGACATGATATGATGGGTCACAATTATGAAAAAATATCTTGCTTCAATAATAATAATTAAAAAGCTAAAAAACAACAAAAAAAGTGGAGTTATCTCATTTTGCTTTCAAGCTGTTCATTTACATGTTCTTTGCCAGGAAGGGTGACACTGCTGTGCCTCAGACACAAATAAAACAAGGCAGATAACATTTATTCCTACTATTGTACATATATTGTTAAATATAAGAGCTATTAAGACATGGTTTCATGACCACACACACATACGGGTACACACACTATACATACTTCGGGCATTTTTGTCACACACAGCAATACATATGGCATGCAGTGAAATGCTTATGTCCATGTTTCATGACCTAAAACCACACACACACACACACACACGCACACACACACACACACACACACACACACAAAAAAAATCACTAACAAGTAATAAAAATTTATGCTTGAAATATAATTCATTTAAACTAAAGGACAATTTACAAAGGGGAAATCAAAATATCTAGTACAAGGAATATCAAAAGATTGGTGTCAGCAATATGATTATAAACTAGAAGTATAAAACAATAAAAATATAAATGCCAGCAGCAGTGTGGTTATCTATGGCATAAAGTGCAAGATAGTTTGTTTCCTTGTATGTGCAAATGAGGAAGCATGCAAAAAAGGAAATGCGCAACATACTGCTGTGGTAGTTTGGCAGTTTATTTTGAACATGCAAGCAATAACCTTTATTAAGAACCTTGGGAGGAATTTAAGAATTAGTGAAAAGGGTTACCAGTTGACCAGAAGTTGACCTTTCGAGGTATTTGTGTGTGGGTGTCACATACTGTACATTACAGTATAACCTGATATTCTGTAAATGCTATTTTTTTAACTTGTTTGATGTTATTAAAATCACCAGGTTGTAAAATTAGATTGAACACATCAAACAAATTTACTGGCTATCCGTAATAAAATCTCTCAAGTCGAATTACTACAGTTACTGCAGGCTCAAACTAACAATAGTTGTTTTGTGATAAACTTTAGAGGGATGCCGTAAAACACTATATGTTTCATATAATAAACTGTCTTCATAAACGTTTTTTGTTCAGTGAGAATACAAGATGAATAACAATAACGAAATAGCACAGCAGATACCAAGGCATCCTAGTAGTCAGCAATGTCTAGCACTGCATGTTCTCCATGTGCTGGGTTCCCTCTGGATACTCTTGAGTGCTATGCAGATTAGATTAATTGCCATCCCCAAATTGCCTGTAGTGCGTAAATGAGCATGAGAGTGTGTGCCCTGTGGTGGACTGACTGATCAGCCTGTCCAGGGTGCGCTAATCTCCTCTGATAGACTCTAGGGTCCCTAAAACTGGACAATTAAATATTGGATCTTTAACAGACAGTTAAAGTTTGTGCCCACGGTATCCACAAATTCCTGTTCCTGGCTCATACCAGATGTCATTGTAGCAGCAGAGATAGACCTGTAGCTGAGGGTACGGGTATGTGTGTGTGTGGGAAGAGATGGTGGGGCAGGTCACCAACCACAGATCTGCTGCTTACTGACTTTTTTTTCACCATTCTGTGCAAACTCTAGGGACATGCATAAAGGTGCAGGAACTTATTAACACAGTAATAGAGTTGGACAAATTTGCAGAATTCAGCCAATACTATTCGAAGCTGTATCTTATGCTTTTGGGAAATGGAGGCTGGTCCACAATCAATGTGTAAGCACAAATTCTGGCCAAAATGTCATTGACATTGAAGTGTGCTGATGCCTGTGTAAGGCTTTTTTCAGCTTGATGGCATGCTGTCAGGACACCCAGTGAAGGTCTAGATAACAAAAAAGTGTGTTTTTCCAGTCTAGGCCATTTTTTTGCTTAGTGAACAGGTTCAAATAACCCTGCAGTGGTTTTTATGTTGTTTTTCACACTCACCCAAATCTTTCTGTAGGATTAGAGTTATGGGTAATGCAGCCATGTTTGTTGTTTTAAGGGGCAGATGAAGTTGACATTTTTATAAATATTTCTTGCATATGCATATTTATACAGTAAATACAGTATATAGGCTAGTAAGCACTTTTACCACTTCTGGTCTCCATGCATTGCCTATAAAAGCACAAAAGGACAGTACTCAAACTGTTTTAAGATGTGCTATTTCTGTGCACACCATACAGACGTCATATTAATGATTAAAAACAAAGAAAGATATGTTCATATATATTAAATATTCACTTATGCTCTATAGTTCTACTGAGCAAGGTGGAAGTGAAGATAATAAATCTGAATAGCCTGAGGGCTGAGGTTAGAGAGCAACTCGACTGAGGCTCATTTACTGTATCTATTTGTTACAAGCTAATCAGGGTTTACACCTACAGTATAGTCAGGGTGTTCTTGTCAAATGTAAGATAAGTGATATACAGTTTTTACATTTACATTGATTCACCTGGTATTACATAAAGGGATATATAACAAAAACTAGGATCATAGGAATTATATAAGAAAGGGTTAGGCATAAATATTAAAAAGGCAAGGACAAGACAAGGAAACCAGAAAAAGTTAGTTTTTGGATGAATGGGAACCCTCTTTTAACCCTCTTTTTGATTTGTCATGAAAAGCAGGGGCTATACAACTGTGGCATGGCAGTTCTACTTTGTAAATGACATCATTGAGGCGTTTTAATCCTTTAAAAGGACCCACATACAGTAGTATTGGGTCAGTTTTCTGCACCTCATAGATCATGTCCCTAAACTTTGAGTGGATTGGTTGGGACTTTTTAGTTGTTGATGTGTTTGGTTCTAGGCTTGTTTTCTTCCCAGGGACCAACTTTCCATTGTTGGTGAGTCTGGTGCTGGTGGATTGTGTTCCAGGTCAAACAAAAGTGGTTAGTATCCAAGAACGCACTGACATGGCTTGAGCTTCCTTCCTGAGTGTTGGAGTGAATCTTGTACAGTACACCGCATCCTGAAATGGAATTGTGCCCAGCCCTCTTGGGTTTCAGCACAAACAGTTCTCAGGATCTCTTGGTTCACCATCTCCATTGAATCCCCTCTAGACACTAGATGGGTACTGGGGTTCTCAGTCACTGGCTATATCCTCTAGAATGCCAACATATCTGTAAACAAGATCAGCTTTGGCTTTTTAATGACTCATGGTAGGCTGGGAAGTGGGATCAGGAGAAGGGATCTGGAGAGGTGATCGTAAATCACCATAATAGTTGTGATATTTTGTGATGATGTAAGATGAAATGGAACGAAAGAATTCTGTCATATGGACAGGTTAGGACACAAGTGCAGGTAGACAGGCTTTATTTGACTTGGCAAACATTAAAATGTAAACTAGGATCAGTGTCAGAGTATTAGTGATGGGAAGTTCAGATCTTTTGGTTTTTTGAATCTCATTCATCAAAATGAACGAATATTTTTTGACTCATTTAGTTCATTTCGTTCTTTTGATCAGAAATAAAATAAAATGTTACAATTTTAATAAACAGACCCCCAACACGTCTACATACACAAATTTTGGCTATAGTTCCAGTAATGAACAAATTACAATGCAGCTAAGACATATTATGATAAACAGAATGAGCCCTCACATCTTCCGGTTCGAATTATTCTTTCTTTTATGTTATTAGGTTCTACGAACAACTCAGACTAGAAGACTCATGAGAAGAAGAACCGTTTCCTGTGTAATGCACTGCATAGCGTCTATGGGAATCACGTGAAAAAAGAATAAACGAATCGGACCAAAACTCTAAGGTATGGGGAAAAAAATAATTCCCCACTGTTTGTCCTTTTCCCATTATTGTACTGGCCTAGGGGTGGGGGGATGCAAGGGATGCTAGAAAAGGTCCTGAACATGGATGTTTTCAGTCCGTTCATTCTGAATATTTCTAGAATGCACTCAAAGGGAGAAAGTGTTCCTTTAAAGTTACAGACATTGAAGTATGTTTGGAAAAGTAGTAAAACATAAAGAAAATCAAGCAGCTAGAATGCATGATATGAGTGGTATTTCAGCTGGAATATTTACAGACACATTTTGGAGACTTATGCAGACTTGTTTAAACACCATTTAAATTTCCACCATTTAAATCACTTTAATGATGTACCTTTAATAAATGTCTTTAAGATGCATTAAAATGCCCAAGGATTTTAATCCTTAATTTTAATCCTTGGAATATTTAACACAAGATGCCAGTACATTGCACGGCAACTATGGAATACTGGGTAAAAATGGTTGCTGTCAGTTGGTTGTGTAGATTTATAAATGATCAGCCACCTGTTTTCCACATGGCCATGCAGAGTAAACACTAATGAGTTTAATCATCCCATCTGTTTATTGGTAAATGTTTGAATAGCACACAACAAGCCCAGATTTTTCTAATAAGGTTGTTGAGTGAGCATTTAGTGAGCACTGCTGATTACATTAGTGTTAGTATTGAGTTTAGGGTTGTCACAATGTAATAGCTATATTTGCCTTTGTTTCTTTATTATACATTTATAGCACTTCAAAGCTACAGTTCAAATACGAAACTGTTCGTTTTGTCTTACATATTGCATTTATTTTTAATGTGTCTTCCACCAACTTTTCTTTTTTTTCTTTCCCTTATAGTGACAAAGTGCACCATCAGGCTATTTCTCTCACTCCACCAGACACAGTAGCCCCCTTTGAAATGTTCCCGAACCTAAATAAAACATGCAGTGAATAAAATTGCCTCTCTCCTCTTAGACTACTTTAAATTGCTTGAGCAGTGGTTAAAAAAGGTTACGAAGCTAAAAATGGTGGTGTATCTTATATTGAAAGTACTTAGACACAAAAGTCAACACAAAGAATTGCAAAAGTGCACTTTATATCAAAGCCTGTCAATGGCATGTGAGAAGGATATTTGGTAAGTGTGTTAAAAACATAAAACAAGTAGTTACTGTCAATGTTTTTGGCGTATTATGCAGGTTTATGTTTATTAATAGGTATGACGGGGTAGAAAGATAATTGCTCCCAATCTTAGAGATAATCTTAGCTAGTGATTAAGGTGAATGCTAATTTATGAACCATCTCTTTAAGGCTTGAGTTCTCTACAGTAGGTTGCAGCTGTAAATACTGTACACAAAGCAAAAAAAATAAAATAAAAAAATAGAGCAAGGCGTTCACCTTTTTCCTCTCCTATCTTCCCTGTCTAAGTAGGATGCAAGGTCACCCTGATTGTAAGTGCTGAGAAAGAGAAGGAAGAAGGAAGTAGGCCAGTTTATGGGTTAGAGGTGTGTGTGTGTGTGTGTGTGTGTGTGTGTGCTGAGACATGTGTAGAAATAAAAAGAAATAGTCAGTTATACCTATAGATTTGCAGTAAGAAAAAACGAATTATACTAAGATGCCCTGGAAAATTAAAAAGATAGGAAAAGCAAAAAAGTGCACATAAGAAAGGAAGAGGAAGACTGACAGAACTGAAAAAGAAAAGAAAAAGAAACATGAGAGTGAGAAAGGTAGAAGTCCATTTTCAAGATTTCAAGCCAAAGAATTTCTTTTCGAAAAATTCAAATGAGAAGAAAGAAAAATAGAAGAAAGAAAAAGAATTTGTAACTCAAATGAAATATAAAAGCGCCTCGCAAAAAAAGTTGTTTGTATTTTTGCACATGGACAATCTTCTGTATATCACACTAGTACAGGATTTACCACACTGCATATCATGCTTAGTATTATTATTATTATCACTACTATTATTATTATAATTATTATTATAATTATTACTTTGTTGCTGACATAATTATTAACATATTGATAGTTGGTTACTATTCCTGCATACACATTATGTGCTTAATATCATGCTACTGTGATACTGTATAAGGTATAAATAAAAGTTTGTTTTCTCTTATCTTACATCCTAGATGGCCTATTGATTTGAATCAAGTCATTCCAACCCATAATTTATGCGCAAGAGCAAAACTGGCATGATAAAAACCGGTTAGGTGTTCATGGTGAGGACATTGTTTGTGTGCAACACTGGTGAAATGCCAACATGCTTCTCTGCTAAATCCAAACTTCAGGTAATAAACAAAGACAGGAGATCATGTCCCTTTGGATGCAAACCTTGAATAAATCATGAGCAGGTTGGATTACTGTGTTTAAAGGAATGTGTGACTGTGGAGTTCATGTAGCTGATTTAGTGACAGCATTTTTGCTTGTGTCCGTGTAAATGTAGATTAAGATGCTTTCGAAGTATTCAAAACCATCAGTTTTTGCACACTTTATTGTGTTACGGATTTTATTTAAAATCTATGAAATGCGCATTTTGGCTATCAGTTTTCACACTATAAGTTACTAATGGATTGGCTTTAATGTTTTAGATTTTTTAAATGAAATAAAACAATCCAAACATATTAGATAAGTAATCATTCAGTAGTTTACAAGCCTTTTACACCTGAATTTGTCCAATTCCTTCTTTCAGCCTGGCAGATCATTGCAAGCACATTCGCATTACACTGCAACAAACTGAGTTTGTGTCCTCTCTGGAGCATGTTGTTAAAAAACCACTTTGTTTTTGGTGGCATGCATGTATCAGGTTTTTATTTTATTTTATTTATTTATTTTTTCCAGACATAGCATTTAAGGTATAGCCCATACCCCTTCTGCTTTTTGCTCAGAAGTGAGTTCTGCCTAGCCACTCTTCCATAAAAACTTGATTAATATAATATTTTGAGATGGTTGATGTTAATGATATCACTGAAGCTTTAGTAGAGCGACCACTGAGGTCATCTCCCTGGGCAAGGGCCTTATGCCTGGGTTCTGCGTTTGGGTGGTCGGTCAGCTGAATGAAGAATTAAACTTTTTCCCTTCCACAATGATGGATCAGCCATGCTGATTCATATCATTAAAAATGTTTATATACCTTTGCCCAAATCTATGGCTTGACATGGGTTAAGTAGGGAGCTGCTTGGACTTCTTACAGTAGTTTGGTTTTTAGTCTGACATGCACTGTAATCTATGAGACTGTGAAGTGCATAGTAGGAAAAGTGAGTTGCTCGGTCTGTCCGCTGTGCTTCAATGAGCTTTTCTGGCGCCAGGAGAGACTCAGTCAAACACACACACACAGAAACACACGTTGTTTGTCAGAAAAGTCTTTGTTTATTAACAGCAAAAGACTAAGCTGGGTAAAAAACCCTAAGGATTTTTATATGCTTTTTATATGCTTGTGCCAACGACATATGCTACTACAAAAAACATAAACCATTGTAAATGTCCTGGTGAGATCCTGAAGAACAAAGTAGTGGAAGTTAGATAAGTGTCCGTCTAGAGATGAATCAGGAGGTGTTGGCTCAAGTTAGGGGGAGAGGGGGAAGGAGACAGCGTGGGAGCGTTAGCACCTTTAAAAAAACAGATGCATGAGGACATAGGAAGATAGCAGCATGGAATATTTAACAAAGTCCTCAAATCATTCAGACATTCAGCCCTCAGATCTATGAGGAAGAGAGCAAGAGAGTAGTAATAACTCCTTCTATATAAAAAATTATCTTACATAGAGACCTTATATAAATTACTGTCAAAAGTCTTGAGCCACCCCTCCCTTTTTAATGTAAATTAAAATAACATGATGAAATGAGATTAAATTAAAAATGGGAACAAATGCTTTACTGCGACAGGCTGCAAAGTCTCTGAAAGATGCAATTTAAAAATTGGCTGTTTGTGTAATGTGATGGCGAGCTACTCAGTTTCTCGCACACACACACTACGCACGCAGCGTAAGCTGTGTCACAAACGCCGGGTGCCTAACAAGGGGTGCGGGCCAATGCAACTTACCCGAGCTGGAGGCTCATCTAAGGAAGCATCTTCGCCTGATGCATGACCCATAAAAGGGCCTTTCTGCTTCCACTCTGTGGTTAGAGATTTTCTGTGCGTTTTCTCACACGTGTCTTCCATCTCTGCATACTCGACATCGTCCGAGTCAAGCTCACCAATTAAGGAAGGTGCCTGCATCCCGCTCTCGCACGTGCTCCGTTGTCTGTACCTGCCATGCACCACCTGCTTAGTGCCACTTGTCTCCAGGCATTCTGAGCATCAACCCATTTACCAAGGTGCCTCAAAAGCTACACTGCTTAAGTTGTTTCAAAGTGCGTATTAAAGGAACTAGTTTTTGTGACTTGGCGGCTGCGCGGACTGCTTGATATCGCCAAGGAACCTGGGAGGAACAGCCATCTCCATCCCTGTCAGTCATAGAGCACATACAAGATTCACACGATAATATCAGTCAAATTTTGCCTCTTGTACAACAGCACATGCAAACAGCGCAAAGAAAGCCAAAGCCCGCCTATGACCGACCGGCACAGTTGTGTTAGTTTCAGGTGGGTGATCATCTGCTGCTGCTACTTCCCAGTGCCCCATGCAAGTTCCTGACCTGCTGGCAAGGACCCTTTACCATTATGGATTGAGTCAGGCCAGTGAACTATTGACTGCAACAGCCAGATAGCGCTAATGCACTGAGCTATATCATGGAAATCTATTAAAATGGTGGATAGAACCCACATCGTGCATCTCATCTCTTGCCTCTCTCTCTTTCTGCTACAGAACAAGGCTGTAATTTTATCCAGCAAGGAAAGGGTCTGATGCCCACACAGAACCAGGAGATGAGTAAACTGCTGGACAAGTTTATTGACGTGTTCTCCACCAAACCGGGTCTTACTTACCTCATGTGCCACGATATTAAGACGCTGCCCAGCGTGATCATTTGCCAGAGCCCTTATCAAACCCCAGAAGCTTGTCCTTGTGAGGTAGACAGAATGTTGAGTAGTCAACTAGCCCCTGGTCGAACCCCCTAGTAATGGTGCTCAAACGCAATGGGTGGATCAGGCTATCTAACGACTGTGGTGATGGCAGGCTGCTCAGTGCAAGCGCACACACACTACGCACACAGCGTGAGCTACACCATAAACGCCAGGTGCCTAACAAGGAGGCAGGCTAACACAACTCACCTGAGTTGGAGGCTCATCAAAGGATGACATCTCCACCTGATGTGTACCCCATAAAAGGGCTTCTTCGCAGAGTGGGTTGAGATTTTTTTGTGCTTTTTCTCACACGTGTCTCCTGTCTCCGCAGACTCTACTACGTAGAATTCAAACTCGCCAAGAAAAAGGCTGCCCGCTCTCACTCGCTCTCTGTTGTCTCCACCTGCTCTGCGTCACCTGCTCAGCGCTTTTTGTCCTCGACATTCTCATGGCACCTTAAAATCCAAACTGCCTATTTAGAGCATAATTTCACTAAGACTGCATTTTAGTAAGTTGTTCTAAAGTGCCTGTTAAAGGAGCTCTTTTTTGTGACATTGACATCTGGTACCTGTGTGTTCCTTCCATGTGTCATCATTACAGTAACAACCTTAGCAGCAACCTAATTTCTTTAGTTTGACCAGTATAGTAATCACTGGCCTGATCATCTGTGATCATCTTCACCTGTTTCTCACCGGTGCATGCCTTAAGTTGTTTTTTTATGCTTGAATAGATCAACGTGTGGCTTAACAAACAAATAGCATTCCTCTTAAATAGCATTAAATAGCATTCCTCTTAAATAGCATTGCTCTTAAACTGATCAGGTATGGGGACTTAAAACACATTTCCTTTTTTTATTGAACTTCCAGCCTCCTAACACACTTGGCACACTTGATCTGCAGACACACTTGATCTGCAGTCACAGTATGATTGCAGATCAATCTCTGCTATCTGATATCACCCAAATTAAGATGGGTCCCCTGTTGAGTCTGGTTCCTCTCTAAAACTGAATTTAAATAAATTGAATTAATTTAAAAATGAGAGTCAAAACCTGGCAAAAATGAGAACCGAATAAAATACATTAGAAACCCTGGAAAACTATTCCTCAAGACTACATTAAAATATGCAAGAATGTCTGGCTCTTTGACAGTAAAATACAGTGGAACCTTAGATTAAGAAAATTTTGACTTGAAAAACGAGCAAGTCTTAGTTTACGAGTACAGAGTATCATGTATCACGCACGTGCTTGTTGTTTTGACGCCAGCGTCACGTAATCACAACTGAGCCAATGTAATTGTCTCCCCTGCTCGGTCTAAGTCTCTCACTGTATAATTAACATCCGTGCACGCGTGTACTGTTTACTATAACACGTGTGCGTGTAAAGGGCAAAAGAAGGTCTCATTAGAGAGGTAAAGAAATGTCTCAGGTTACTTTGCTGTAACCCTGTTCCCTGAAACAGCGGGAACGAGATGCTGTGTGAAAACGCTATGGGAACGCTCTCCGCGTGACAGGTTGTTGAAGCATGTGTGTCAAACACGCCAAAGATTTTGGCATATACAACCTCGGTCAGGTGACATCATTTGATTAGGTGCACCTGGAGGTGCATAAATAGGCATGAACCGAAAACATCCACAGGTCAATTTTGTCTGAAAGGACGTCCAGTCACACCCGCACTGTGGCTTTCAAGCGCAGCATCTCGTTCCCACTTTTTTCCGAGAATACCAAATACTGCCACAGTCCCCCAATGGGTCTTAGACATAATTTTGGGATGCTAGCATTGCATGCAACTATAAAATCTGACAAATGTGTGCGGAGAGGACCAACATGCCGCATCACAGACTTGCTGCAAGGGGACGCCTCTTGCAGAGCAATTAATGAGGCAAGCCTTCTGGTCGAATGGGCCCTAATTACTAGAGGTGAAGTCTTTCACGCACCTCATTGGCTAGGGCAATAGCAGCTCTCATCCATTGTGACAGCATTTGTCCAGTGGCGGCCGCCCTTCGGCTGCGGTCCCCACAAAGTATAAAAACCTGCTCTAAATTTACGTCACTGGATAGTGCGGTGGCTATACTGTTAATCTGAAGAGCACGAAGTGGAGACAGTGTGTGAAGTCTTTCCTGCTCCAGAACTGTAACGGCGGAGGACAGAGGCTTCAAAAACAACTGGGTGCATAGTCAAGAATAGAACCTTCGGAAGATGGTTGGGGTAAGGATGCAAAATAGCTTTGACCAGCCCAGGGGCAAAGACACGACAAAATAGTGGCTACGTACGTTCTGAGAATACTAGAGGCATGAGCCCGAGGTCAATTTTCTTGTAGAAACTTTAGCACTGAAACAGTTTGGCAGTGGACTGCGTCTACATCTTTTGCTGTGCACCAATTTTTAATACATTCCATTTGAGGGCATATGTTCTTCTAGAGGACTGACTACTTCGGGGTGGGGTTTCCAAACCCCGTATGTCACAGCTTGCCTGGACAGCAAGTCTGTTCCCATATTCATCTGCCCTGGAATGTAAATCGTCCTGAGGGACAGAAATTGTCCTGTGCCCCAAAGCAGAATCTGGTGCGCTAGCTTAGCGGCACGAACACAGTCTGCCCAGGCGATTACTTACGAGACTACCGTAGTGTTGTCCACCCGCACTAGGACATGGTGGCCTCTTAACTGCTGCAGGGAGTATATCAGAGACAGAAATAGAGTAATCATTTCGAGGCAATTGATGTGCCATGCGAGAAGATGACCTTTCCAGATCCCTTGGGCTGGAGGGCCATCTAAGACCGCACCCCAGCCTGTGAGGGAAGCGTCTGTCGTTATCAGCTTGTGATGACAACACGGACCTAGAGTGGGACCCAGAGTCAAGGAAGAGGGTCTGAACCACATAGAAAGGATACGAAGCTATCGGCGCATAACCCTTATTGCCTCTGGGGATTGGCCCTTGGATGAAATCCCCTGGCTTTTAGCCACAACTGAAAGTAGTAAAAGTTACTTTCTAGCCTAGCTTGATCGCCTTTAGGGTAATTGAGAATGGATTTAACACACGCAGGAGACAGCTGTGCCCACATTGCGGCCGAATCTCATATGACACCCATGATATGTAGTACTTGAGCAGGAAACAGAACGCTTTTCCGTGGTGTTGAATCTCAATCCTAAGAATTGAAGTGAGCTAGGTTGATATCTCGATGTCGAAGCGGTAGCTGCTAAGACTGAGCCAGAATCGGCCAATCATCTATGTAATTCAGGATACGGATGCCCTGGAACTATAGTGCCAGGGCTGCACCCATACATTTTATTTATGTGCAGGGTGACATGGCTAGTTCCTAGTATTCTCTTTGGCTCGGCTCGCCACACTCGCCTGGCAAGAACCGGACCTAGTCAGGACTGGGTGGTCGACAGTCCCGACCCCTGAGCACGGTGGGGGAAAAGCTTCACGAAGGCCTGCTCGTAGAGCTTCGTTTCCCGAAACCTAGTGGCGGCTGTGTTTACGGCGTAGCCAAAAGGCCGGAAGGCGAGATGGGGGCATCAAGGAGGAAAAATTTTAAGGGAGAATGAGCTCCCAGGAAAGAGATAGCCCGCAAGCGTGAACCGGAAACATCCTCAGATCTTTTTGTCGACAAACTTTGAGTGTTGGGGCGAATCGAGGTGTAAGCGTTCGCCTGTGCATGTTACCACCTCTAATATTTACTGATACGCTCGCTCATTACTAGAGGAGCGCTCTAAAGTGATAAATTTCATCTCTGCGAAAGCGAGAGAGAAAGTTTCTTTTGCCCCTTTACAAGAGGTCTGCTTGAGAAGTGGACGTTAAAGCTCATGATCCGGCAAGAGAGCGCGAGAGAAAAGGAAGATTCCGTCTCATGCGGTTCCGCCAGATCTGCACGCGAGAAATGTGCCGCGGCTTGCCAAGGCCACCCCCCGCCGAACCCCGGCCACCCTATTGGCCCCCCCGGTCTGACCACAGCCATCCATGCAACCACCCGCGCGACGCGGAACCTTTTTTGTACTGCCACAGCAATGCCGGACACTTTTGTGTGCGCACATCCTGGTATCGCCAGTGGAGTGGAGTTCTTTTACTGTCATTGAGTGGAGCCCGGTGGAGCGGATATATTTCTATGAGTGAAGTGGAGTGGAGCGGAGCGGAGAGGAGTCCAGTACCGCTGGCGGGAATTTGAAAATGCGACGGAACAACAAATAATTACAGGCAATCTTGTTTAAACACTATTAATCTAATACAAAAGAAAAGATAGTAAAAGTATAAGCATTTTCTAACTTCTTTATGCCTCGGTGAATACGTAATTAAACTGTTTAGTAAGCTACATAAGGCAAAAAAAGAGAAAAAAATAAAATGATGTCACATTTGTCATTCCAACTAAAGACTACTTTTTGAATAATTTGTTGATAGTTTTGGTAACATGATAATTGACTAGCACATCTATTGATGATATATAACTCCTGCAAATAAGTTAAATCAAACAAAATGTGTTAGTTTGTTAAAAGAATGTTATAGTTTGTTAACTTGGGCTGTCAATTTTATTGTTTGCTTTTGTTAATTTTGCAAGTACTAGTTGTAATGATGGTGATGTGCACTGTATCATGTCAGAGCAGCAGACATGAAGAGAAAGGCATCAGACATAATTAATTTTTTAAAAATAAAAAGTTACACTCAAGTATTTCACTTTCGTAAGTACGCTTTATATGTAAATATGTTTACATATTGTAAATACGTTTTTTATGCATTTTGTAAAGTAGTTTGTAATTGTAACTGACTTGATTTGACTCTCACCTGACTTGGAGACTTTTTTTATAACTAAAATAAAACAACTAATGGTTATAATAAAACAACTGTTTCCTGTATGTTCTTTCTTAAGGAGGTGTGTGGTTTACAGTAGGTGACCTAAATATAGTTCTAATTTATGCCACCCCCAAAATGATCACATAATCATCCTGGCCACCCCACAGAAAATTTCCTGGCTCCGCCACTGCATCGAGTGTAGCTTTTGAAAGGGAACCATGTCTGTTTTAGCACTGTTGTCCACAGATATTACAGAAATTCAGGTTGGATGTTTTTTATACAGAGGTGATTCTTCAAGTCTGGAGTTAGAATCAAAGGCTATACATAATTTTGTTAGGTGTTTGTTTGTCTGTTTGTTTTAATGAACATTTCTTGAACAATATTAAACTTATATTGTCACTGTTCTGTAGAATATTTTGGAAATACTGTTGTTTTGCAAGCAATACCAAAAAAAACTAAGTGAAAAATCTAAACATTTTGTCAAGGCAATATAATTGAATTGTACAACACTTTACACAGTCCAAAATATAACAGCACCTATTTTCTTTTATAAGGATCAGTAACTGGCCTGTATCAAGCAAAATTACTGTAGTTGGGTTAAGAACTGTCCAACACATTATTGAAACCTGGAACAATAGTGCTAAACTTTCAACGTCATGTAGGAAATGTGGTTAGGTGACAGCATTTTCACTTGCACAAAGAGAGACGAATTCAGGACGGGGCCTAATCAGCTGTGCCATAACTAAACGACTCGTTAGTGAGGTGCATCAGAAAAATTTGTTAGGGAGCATGAAGATTGGACTTTGAAGCAATTCAAAAAGAGTCATGTGGTCTGATGAACTGGTTCAACAGGGCAAGAAGGAAAGTGCATAAAGCGATAATAGTATGCAATATTTAGCAATATTATGTAGCAATATTTTGTAGCAATACAATTAAATCAGCTGATGACCTGGATCTACTGAATGACCAGGTTGGCAATGATGGCACATGATTGATGGCCCTGATGGCACAGGCATATTCCAGGCATCCAGGATCAATTGTGAAAGAGTGGATCTGGGAGCATAAAGTAAAAGTATAATTTTTATTATATAGTAATTTTTTATATAGTTTTGCAGTTTCGTATAAACGTTCACTGACCTTTTTTGTAAACCAAATATCAAGTGTAATAATGTTAACAATATACACATATGTAGTTCTGGTTAATTAAGTCAGACATGATAGTGGCAAAGGAAAACTTTTTTAGATTATTGAAAAAGGAGCCAGACTCAAACGGGGATGGAATCATAAATCAGTTAATACTTCTGTTAACTGTAAAGTCAAACAATTCTATATTTTTTAAAAAACAATCATACATAGAACAACTTGTAAAATACAACAAAAAAAGATTTCAGATGTATTGGTATACCCTGTGACAAAACAGAAAACCAAAAGGCAAAATTCACAAAATTGTAGTTTGAAATGGTGATTTGCCAGCCTCATACTTACAGCATATTAAAAGCTATGATAAAAAAAGAGAAGTTATATGTTAAATACGTTTCAATCTCCCTAAACATATTTTACACATTTTAAACACATTTTATAACATTACAACTTATTTTGGACTTGCAAAATTTATATACAACCCCTGTTTCTACGAAGCCCTTACAATAATTTGCACCAGAATTTATATAATTATAACAGTTTCCTAATATCAGTAAAAACCATTTTGTGCTTTGCACATTTAATACATCAGCATGACCAATGAGCTATTAAGTCAATTACAGGACAAACTTTTTGAAAGCTATAAACAGGGTTTGGATCTAAATATATATTTTTTGGAAAATAACCATCATACCAATGAAGTATGCCTTAAAAGGGTTGACCGCTAAATGTCAGTGATTAGTTAGAGAAGCCACCAAAAAGCCCAATTAACTCACTTACTGTTCCAGGTTGCAATATTACAAAATGTGGAAAAGTTGAAGGGGGCTTAATGAAGGATAATCTGTTAAGTCTTACACTGTAAACACTCAAATACCTTCTCTTCTCACTGTTATTCGAAACTTTTAGTCGTCTGTTTCTTGACTGTGTACGGTATATACACAGATCAGACATAACATTATGGCCTGGAGGTTTTCCTTCCTTGGATTACTTTTGGTATGTCCTGGCCACTGCGGACCAGAAACATCCCACAAAAGCTGCAGCGTTGGAGTTGCTCTGACCCAGCTCTCAAATTGTCCTCTCAATTTGGCCCTAGTCAAAGTAATTTAAATCCTTACGTTTGCCCAATTTTTTCACTTGTAAGGGCAAATTGTAATGGCTAGATAACTGGGTCAGAACAACTCCAAAATGTACAAAGAAATACCAAAAGTGGTCCAAGGAAGGAAAACTGGTAAACTATCGACAGGGTCATGGGTGGCCAAGGCTCACTGAAGCACATGGGGAGCAGAGGCTGGCCCTTGCAGTCCAATAGGGGTGCTACTGAAGCTCAAGTTCTGAAAAAGGTTAATCAGTGTATACAGAGGTGTAGTGTAGATTTACCTCGGAAAATCTAGTTTCTACCCAGTGTAAGAGGACAACTTAAACCCAGAGCATCTTTTAATTCGGACTAAGCTCTGACCTTTTTCAGAACAAGGGTAAATGTCGTCCACAGTTTTAAGTGTTCATCTAGTAACTCCATTCCCCAGAGACACCATGCAATAGACCTTATCCAAATAATACAAAGAACATGCTGGAAGGGGGGAATGACCTGATTATTTTACGATAACAGGAAATGAGCTAGGAGGGGAATAAAGTATCATGGAAATAAACATAACCAGGCCACAGGGTTGTAATCAAGCTAGTTTTGATCCATATCAGGAGTCAGGAAAATTTGATCTAGCTCATAAGTATCCATATTTAAATTTTTTTAAATAAAAATAATAATAAATAAATAAAAATAAATAAATGAATAAATTATATCAATCATATGGCAGTTGCTTCTATGCATTTAGGGGTGATTTAAGCAATTTTGAGCGTGGCATGGTTGTTGGTGCCAAACGGGCCAGTCTGAGTATTTTACAATCTGCTTTCACAATTTTCACACACAACCATTTCTAGGGTTTACAAAGAATGCTGTGAAAAGGGAAAAACATCCAGTATGCGGCAGTCCTGTGGGCAAAAATGCCTTGTTGATGCTAGAAGTCAGAGGAGAATGGGCCGACTAATTCAAGCTGATAGAAGAGCAACTTAGACTGAAATAACCACTCGTTACAACCGAGGGACAGTATGCAGCAAAGCATTTGTGAAGCCACAACACGCACAACCTTGTGCCCATCCTCTGCCCATGACCACCATGTACCCATCCTCTAATGGCTACTTCCAGCAAGATAATGCACCATGTCACAAAGCTCAAATCATTTTAAACCAAGGTTTCTTGAACATGACAGTTCACTGTACTAAAATTGCCCCCACAGTCACCGGATCTTAACCCAATAGTGCATCTTTGGGATGTGGTGGAACTGGAGCTTCGTGCCCTGGATGTGCATCCCACAAATCTCCATCAACTGCAAGATGCTGTCCTATCAATATGGGCCAACATTTCTAAAGAATGCTTTCAGCACCTTGCTGAATCAATGGTACGTAGAAATAAAGCAGTTCTTAAGGCGAAAGGGGGTCAAACACCGTATTAGTATGGAGTTTTCAAGATGGCCTCGGTGAGGTAGGCTGCCGTCACGACTGCTCCGACCTACTTTTCTTTGTTTTTGTACTTTAAAGTAATTTCCAGTAACTTTAAACCGGCAAACTCATCACCATTTAGTACATTAGGTATGATAGAGACACTCTTGTTTCTATTGGTATACAATGTACTTACAATTCGACGTTTTTAACTCCGGATCCGAGCTAGCCGAGTGAGATCCTGAGGGAGAACAAAGGACGCGACGCGAAGTGGTGGCCCCGAGGGAAATAAGCCGGCGTCAGGAACAGGCTGAGAGCCTGTGCCTGAGACATGGCTGAACCCAGCGGTGCCGGACCACGCCATCCGGCCGGGCAAGTTCTTCTCGGTTCACCGCATGGACAAGACACGGGACTCTGGGAAGTCAAGGGGAGGCGGCGTATGTTTAATGTGAACAGCAGCTGGTGCAACAGCGCGAGCGTTGTTCCACTGACACGCTCCTGCACACACAGGAAGTCACTGTCAGCACCGGAAGCGCGTTCATCATCATCGCTTCCTTCACTCTTAGAACTGGAGCCCCCCAGGGTTGTGTTCTGAGCCCCCTGCTGTACTCTTTGTACACCTATGACTGCATAGCCACTACGAACTCCACTACCATCATTAAGTTTGCTGACAACACTGTCGTGGTGGGCCTGATCTCTGACAACGACGAGACAGCCTACCTGGAGGAGGTTGGAAATCTAGAGAACTGGTGCCAGAGAAACAATCTTCTCCTGAACGTCAGCAAGACAAAGGAGTTGATAGTGGACTTTAGCACAAAGAAGGTGAGGAACTACCAGACCCCCGTCATCAACAGGAGCCCAGTGGAGAGAGTGGGCAACTTCCGATACCTCGGTGTTCACATCACGCAGGACCTGGCATGGTCCTGCCACATCAACACCGTGGGGAAAAAGGCCCGGCAGCATCTCTACCACCTTAGACGCCTGAGAGACTTTAGACTGCCCTCCAAGGTGCTCAGGAACTTTTACTTCTCCACCATAGAGAGCATCCTGACGGGAAATATCTTAACTTGGTTCAGGAACAGCACCATGCAGGACAGACAAGCTCTACAGAGGGTCGTGCGATCAGCTGAGCGCACCATCCGCACCGAGCTCCCTGATCTGCACTCAATCTACAGCAGGCGGTGCTGGACCAAGGCCAGGAAGATCGTAAAGGACCTCAGCCACCCCAACAATGGACTGTTCTCTCTGTTGACGTCAGGAAAGTGCTTCCGCTCCCTGAAGGCCAACACAGAGAGACTGAGGAGAAGCTTCTTCCCTCAGGCGATACGGTCTCTCAACCAGATTAACACACAGGACTAATCATCTCCGTGTTTTTGCAACATTCCACACAAATAGACACTTATGGACATTACTCATCTGTGCACATTGTAGACCGGACAATCATGACATAGCACATTTGCACACACAATGCACATTTGCACACACAATGCACATTTACACACACTTGCACACATATTGCACATTTGCACAAACAATGCTCAATTGCACACCTCAGGACAATTGCACACTTCATTCATTCCACATATTATTTGCATTTAAATTCATTTTTGTCAGTACAGATGGTAATTATCGTGCTAGTAATTATTATGGCAGTCAATATTAATTCAAAATAATATTTTTGCCTCAGCCTTATTTTGAATTAATATTGTCTACAATGATAATTAAAATGAATAACCAGTTTACTTGCCTGAGCTAATGCTGCCTCTGATTTTATTCCAGTTTACCTTTTCAGTTGATTTTCACTTGGCTTGGGTACAGAAGGGGAGATGTGCTGGTCATCATCATCACTGACCCTGAGGCTGCTGGATCCAGACTAACTGTCCCTGAACGTAATGTTACAGCTGTCAGAACTGCAATTTTCCCTCACGCCAAAGGCATAATCTTATAATATGAAGAATTTTACAACATCTGCTTTTAAAGCTTTTTCTTCTTGTCACGTAAATTTTCACCATCATCTTTTCTTTTTTTAAATTTTTATCCATGGTAATTATTCATTCTTTGCTTTATCGAGAAAGGATCCATATCTCTCCCTCTGTAAATTATAATTTAAAAGGGGCGTGGTTTCAGAACACAAATGGAGTAGAATTACAATATATTCACATGCACACAAACTGTGACGCTTTGCGGCGGAGAGCCGGGGAAAAAGAGCTCAGAGCCAATAATAGCGTTCAGCACAAAACCTTTATCAGTCTTTTACATGTCACAAAATTATAATACAAAACATACAGTAGGAGTAAAGAAAAGGGTAAGACAATAAAGCGTTTCGGGAGGGGGGGAAGCAGCGCAGCTGAGCTCCTGCTCTGTTCTCACCTCCACATGCGCACACCTCTGCAGCGCGCACGTGCAGCAACTCTTAAAGGGCAACATACTGTACATACATAATACAACATAGTAGTGGCCATTACAAAACACACGCACATCAAAAAGAGATGCAATATTATGGTTTCCGTCATTTTTTAAATAAATTTATGTACTGACTGAGCCAGCCACATTGACCAGCGGCCCACCGGGAAAATGCTCGGTGCTCCAGATGGCCAGTCCGCCACTGACCAAGGACTTTAAAGTCGTGAATGGTATTCGGCCCTTTGATCATTGTGGCAAGGACAGCCGCTAACACGCGCCACTTTGCCCGCCGCGACTGCTCACCAGCCTGTGCCCGCATGCCAGCAGGGCACTGCCCACCAGATCTGCACGTGCACATCTTTCCTTCTCTTTTTCCCTTCCTCCCTCTTTTAACCCTTTCCTTCCCTAAGTTAAATTACCCCTTTTCCGTAAGACCTTGTCCGTGTTTGTTTTTGCCCCCCTGTGCCAAACCCATTACAAAATACTGTACATGAACATATTTAACACCCCAGTTCAGTGTGCACTTAAAAACCACAATGCAGGACAGAGGACATAAACAATTTTAACATGTGTGTGATAAAATTATTTTTTTTTTGCAAAGTTGTGATAAAAGCCCTTTTATAAAATATATGCTTTGATTGTCTGCCCAAAACGCTTAAAAATGTCCACCCTGACATTTGTATATTAGATTTAGAGAATTTAAATATTGTTGTGCTGTCTTTATTAAAAATACATGGGACCATGCTGATGCCCAAGTCTTGAATAAATTTTTATGGGTTTTGATAATATGCTTCAGGTTTGTATTCATCAATTAGTATAAAAGTACTCTTAATAGTTTCTTAACAGTAAAATCTGAATACTTAGCAATGTAACTTCTATCTCTTTTAGCTCCCAGCTAGTGTGATAAAATGATGCTTTCACAGAATTGCTGAATGAATTCACTGTGGTTATTCATAATAAAAAAAATAGAAAAGAAAACATGGAAATAAACCATTGTTGTTACAACATAAATCTTTAAATTAGACAGTTCTGAGCTGTAAAAACATGGTTATGACCCGTATTACAGTGTAAATCCTAGACTTCGACGGGAATAAACAGTTTTTTTAACAACATAAACATGTTAATTAGACAGTTATAAACCGTAAAATACCATTAAAATCTGTAAAATATACAGTATAATGAATGCAATCCCGTACAACCAAAAACATTGCTACCATATTTTTTACGGTGAACTTCTGGCAACCACAGCTGATGTTTTTTTACTATCAAAATTACGTTTTTTTTTTTTTTTTTTACAGTGCAATAACGGTGCTACTGTATTTTTAACGGTAGAATTCTGGCAACCACAGCTGTCATTTTTTTACCGTAAAATTTACAATTTATTGTGGTACTCTCATACACTACAGGCAGTTTTGGAAATGCTAATTAGCCTAGTCTCCATGTGTTTGGATTGTGGGAGGAAACCTGATGGCGGGACCGAAACCCTCGACCCTGGATGTGAAAAGCCACAGTTGCAGCCATTATACCACCATGGATAATAGACTAGACTGGACCGATCATAAGAATCTCGAGTATCTACGTATCCTCAAAAGACTCAATGCTTATCCAGCTTCTAGATTCAACTTCATCTTTTCCTACTGGCTAGGCTTAAGGAAAACCAAGCCAGACCCTCTCTTTTGTCTGTTCTCTTCTTTCCGAAACCCCGTGCCATGTGACACATGCATTTGGCATGGGATGCTTAAATTAGGCAACAATTTTATATGCTATAAATTTTACTGATTTTAGCAATTTTATATGTCATATGCTTCTAGAAGCTTACATTCATTGTTTAAAGCGAGACAGTACTACACTGAAAATGGTCATTTTTGAGGCACATAGAAAATCATTTATTCAAAAAGTTAGCCACTTGAAATTTTTAGGGAAGCTACTGTAAAGCTTTTTGGCACACACATTTTCTGTATTATATGTATAACATTAAAAAAACAGCACCAATGCTGTGTTTTGGTCATCTAAATAATACAGCATAACACTTACTCACTCACTGACTCACTCACTCATCTTCTATACCGCCTTATCCTGTATTCAGGGTCGCGGGGACCTAGAGCCTATCCCAGGAGACTAAGGGCACAAGGCAGGGTACACCCTGAACAGGGTGCCAATCCATCCCAGGGCTACAGCATGACATAACAGCAAAAAAAAGAATGGCTTTTTTTTGTTGCATTTTCCAATTTTTGAGAGCTTAAATGACTTTTGCTGTAGTTTTTGGGTTGGTTCATCTTTCTTAAGTATACAAACAAAGATGACTACAGATTGATGAGATAACACACTAAGAACCATTATTTGTATTGCATATCTATATTTCAGTCCCAGTAAAAATAGTCCATCCTTTCTCTGTCCCCTAAACAATAATCATGTTGTCTAAAATAGCACAAGAATGCTGAGTGCTTGTTTGTCTACATCGTTCAGGTCCTAGAGACAGGCATCCTGTTGTGCTTGTTGTGTGGTTTATGGAGCCAGGGTTCCTTAAGTGGCTTCCAAGTTCACAATCCTTGCCAAATTTGCACCTTTTTTCTTTTTACCTAGACTGGACCTAGAGCTAGTATGATACTAAGGCAGCATCTGGTCTAAGGGAAGGGTTGGCTTTGTGACCATGTGGACAATTTTTCTTTGTCATAGAAGGTGTTAGCTGTGTTTCAAATCACCTTCAGGGTGTGTGTGTGTGTGTGTGTGAGTGTGTGTGTGTACCAGTGTGATACTGTCAGCAGCACTTTGCAGAGGTGACACATGATATATGAGCTGGATGGAAGATAGTGTGAATTGTTTGAGAGTGATGACCTAGCTTGACCTAGCTCTTGGTGCTTTAGTCTACTTTCTTTTTGACCCCTGATGGTATTTCATTCAGTTTTCCTTCATATAAGCTCTGCTTAATGTTCATCATTTTCCTTTCATATATTTTCACATATCTACTGACCCACACTATAGACTCTTTTCCATAACACTGCGTTTCCAAACAGGCTGCTCTCATTTCAGTTTGCAGCGTGGCTGTGAAACTAAATCTTTCTAGTATAATAGGAATGGAAGCAATAGTAGCAGTAGCAGCAGCAGCAGTATTAGGAAGATGGGTATGAAAATCAGAATAAGCAGTAGTGGTAGTTAAAAAAGTTTAATAAATAATGGCAGTAATAGTAATTGTAGAAGTAGTAGTAGCATAGCCAAAGAAATAGTGATAGTATTAATAGTAGTAATGTATAGTAAGAAGTAGTAGTATACGTAGTGGTATAATAGCTGCAGCAGCAGTATTACTGGTACTAGCATTAGCTGTTGCAGCTAGTATTAGTACAGATGTGGCCATTAGGATTTGTGTTTTCCTGCGAGATGCCGCGACTTGCCGCAAGCAACATTCAGGAATTAAAATAAATGTGTGATGCTTCACTGAATATCCGCCAGATGGCGCATGGAAGGACTTTATCTAAAAGGCAGACTAAGTACAATGAAGAATTGTGTACAATTAGTTAGCCTAAAACAATATTGTTTCCATTGCTGAAGCAAACATGAATTTTATTTAATTTTTTATTTTGATCTTTCATGATGAATGTGTGTATATTCTATTAAATGGTCTTGAAATTAATTTAATTTTTCTGATTGTAGGCTATCTGATAGTGTTAACTATGCGAATGTACTGATTTGTGAATATGCCAACATGTCTTATTTAAAACGTAAAAATGTGTCGCCATCATCGGAAGACATGAATGAACAATATATATTAATTTTATTGAAAATGAACACGAAGTGCTTCGGGCTTTTTGTGTCCAGCATTGAATAATTATTTTATCCATTATTTGACCACGGCTAGAAATAATAGCTGAAATGTGATTGTGAATTTATGACTGAAATAAAGCTGTTTGTCGCCGTGCGGAAACCCGTGGCCTGTACTCTCACTTTATAAAAGGCAGCGTTTTGATCAAAAGGCTGATAAACGTATGTTGTACAGTATATACAACGCGACAGCGCGCTCAGTTACTGTAATCCCACTTCTCACCTTTCATGTTTGTCTGCTCGGTCTTGGTAAATTGTTTTAAACCCCTCAATTCTGCGAATTTCTTCCATCAGTCAAACCAGTTTGATAACTTCACACCTATCGTGAATGACAGGTTAGAGGGACTGGGTTTCTGTGGGTGTTCACCACGAAGCACTTCAGCATTGGAAACAATATTGTATTACACTAACTTTATAAAAAATTATACACTTTTGTATTCTTTGTTGTACTTCGTCTTTCTGCACACACACGCGGGCATCTTTAAATTCGAACAGTAAATAATAGTGGGCTGGTAGGTACGCTATTTTTCCTATAACTTAAATGGCTGAATGAAGTTAAATATACACAATAAATTAATAATTGTGTTTGCTTTACATTTAAGCACTCATGTGTTAATAGCTTTTTCATTATATATACTACCATATCATATATTTGTGTCTAATACTGTTTTATTCATATTTTACAACATTACATGCAGTTTGTAATTTACTTGCGATTGAATTTTTAAATACTGTGGGGGGGTTTTTTAAAAAATGTAATTGATTAATGATAGCAATTTAATTAGACTTAATTGTTGGATTTGATACTTTTCTTTTTATTTACTGTATTGTTACTATATTATTTCTCTCTCTCTCTCTCTCTCTCTCTCTATATATATATATATATATATATATATATATATTTTCTTATTATGAATTTTTAAGCCAGCGTTTATCTAGCGAGTAGCCTATATATTTGTGTTTGTTGTATTTCTTGGGGTGTGAGGGGTATGTCTGCATTTTTATCGATAAATTGCATGTGTTTATCATCCTTTTGATCAAAATGCTGCCTTTTGTTAAGGCTAAGGGTTTATACACGCCGATGACCTGTTGTTTAGTTGTTCCCTGCATGGTGTATCTGGACGGAAAGATTGTGTGTGTCCGCGCGCGTCTCATGCTGTAGGTGTGTATGGATAGTCTTTTTTCAAAGAGGCAATTATAAAAGTGCAACTCACTCCTGGCAGGCCTGCCTCTGTCCACAATTCGTCCTCTGCAACTGATCCAGAATGCAGCAGCACGTCTCGTTTTTAACCATCCCAAGTTCTCCCACACCACACCACTCCTCCGCTCCCTGCACTAATAATAATAATAATAATAATAATAATTTTTATTTATATAGCGCCTTTCCAGAGCTCAAGGACACTTTACAATGAGGAAGGAGAAAAAAAAAACATGCAGAGGACAGGTGGATTCAAGTGTAACATTCTGAGAACAAATGAGTTTTAAGTAGAGATTTAAATATGGAGATGTTGTTAACAGAACGGAGAGAGTGAGGTAGGGAGTTCCAGAGTTTGGGAGCGATAACACTGAATGATTTGCTGCCCATTAAAGAGAGGCGGAACCAAGGGACAGCAAAGAAACCAGAATCAGAGGAACATAATGAACGGGTCGGAATGTAGGGAGCAAGCAGATTAAAAAGGTAAGTGGGAGCTAATCCATGTATAGATTTGAAAACAAGGAGAAGAATTTTAAATTTGATACGGTAAAAAACTGGGAGCCAATGGAGATCAGACAGGATTGGGGTTAAATGAGCAGAGCGTATGGTATGAATGAGTATTCTAGCCGCAGAGTTTTGAATATATTGTAACCTGGAAATGGAGCTGGCAGGTAGACCAATTAAAAGAGCATTAGAGAAATCAATGCGTGATGAGACGAATGCATGAATGAGAGTTTCGGCATCTTTGGTACTGATGAATGGATGCAGTTGGGCAATGCGGCATAAATGAAAGAATGCAGATTTAGTGACAGATTTAATGTGAGGCTGAAAGGAGAGTGCGGAGTCAAAGTTTACTCCTAAATTTTTGACAAAAGTAGATGTTTTGATGTGAGAGCCAGCAATCTCACAGGTGAAATTGGTGGAGATGTTGCTGGTGAGTGCTGGGGTTCCGTTGAAAATTATTTCAGTTTTGTCCATGTTAAGTTTCAGAAAGTTTAAGTTAAGCCAATCTCTAATGTCCTTCACGCAAGCAGAGATTTTGTTAATTTGGGCAGATGGAGTAGGTGTACAGATAGAGTAAACTGCCTTCCTGTAGCTGCCCGCATTAATTTCAAAACGCTGATGCTTGCCTACAAAGCTAAAAATGCCTCTCTGCTCTAATCACACCACGCACTGCACCACGTTCCCTCTGATCCTCCAGCACTGCTCGTCTCATCCCACCCTCTCTCAGGGATCAAGGGCGGCATTCATGCAGGCTCTTTTTTGTTCTGGCACCTAGTTGGTGGAACGAACTTTCTCTAGATGTCCGTACAGCAAAGACTTTGACTTTGATCTTTAAACGACGATTCCAGACGCATCTGTTTCCCCAGTACTTTGACTAACCCCCCCCCCAAAAAAAAATAAATAAATTATCTTCCCAGTGTAAGTATGTATCCAATGATGTAAACGTTAAAGCACTTTTTGTAAGTCGCTCTGAATTAGAGCGTCTGCCAAATGCTTAAATGTAAATGTAAAAGGAACCGCTGCCCCATACATTAAGGAAAACTTCGGTATTTATCACCGTTTTTTCCAGGACAAAGACCCGAAGCACACTGCTGCAAGAACCGTGATTGCTGAAGAGGGACTTAACTGGGTGAAGACACCCGCCGAATCTCCTGTCCCATTGGAATAGTGTGGCATGACCGACTACAAAGTGCGATTAAATTGCTGCCATTAATAAATTCTGATTTGAGATACTTGAATGAAAAGAGGTGTAACTGTACTAGGAAACCCCTGTTTAAACCACTGATTATTGGATGTATTTACAAGTACCACTGAGTGTATACATCAAATTCCACCAAGCTAGGATACTTCAGGATTGATACCAATTCGGATGTATCTTGCTGAGGATTCCTTCCATGGTACAGCCATTTGTTGTCATGGCAAATAATCCACTCAAGGATTATGTCAGGAGACATTCACACCTAAAGCTCTATTTGCATTTTACACCTTTGCCCAACTCTTCTCTTCCCTATTGTTTTTTTATCTCAACATTGATTGGTTGTTTTAAAAAAACACTCCCAAAACCCTGACATCTATTGGGACATTTTTATTGAGCCCAACCCAAGCCCTCATAACTTAGTGACTTGATTGGTTATTGGGCAGGTATGTAGATACACCCTATCCAGCCTTCGCACAATACTATATATCCCCCACATCCTTTAAAAAATTACAATAGAATTTAATCAGAATTCTTTTATTAAAATTAAACCAAACACTAATAAAAATATGGAAAAAATGAACAAATGTGCATTCATGAAGGTACAATTTAATTAAAAGCAATACTTAAACGAACATGCACTTGTTAGATGCTAGATGCTAATATGTTACATGTTAGATGTCCAAAATAAATGTCCTTCTAGCTCGGTCACATTAGATATTACACGCTGACGGCATGGCACGCAATGGCATTCTCCTCATCGGACATTAGTTCCAGCATTGCTGTCTGCCACTGTTCTCTATCTGCATCTGTTTGAACGACTCTACACCTGGACTCCAGCAACTGCAAAACACACCATACGTTAACCCCTAAAAACACCCAGAGATGTACCAAACTTAATACATAGATGAATTTGTACACTAACTTATCTTTTTGGGATTTTAGCCCCAGTCTTAATGGAGTCTCTTAGCTGAGACTTACCTGGCAGAGAGAAAAAGTATTTGCTTTGCAATGTTTAACATTTTGGTAAAAAATTCTGATAAGTGACAGAAACAGTTTAAATTATTAGAGGGACAAAAATAAAGGGACATGAAAATAATTACAATTGCATTTTCTGATTCCCCTTTATACACTTAGGGTCTGCATTTGCAAAAGTCATCTTTAATTCCTCCAGCAGATCATCACTGCCTGATCATGAAGTAAACTTATTCTGTGTGGAAAGAGAGTAGTATCATTAATTACATTTAAAATCATTATCTAAAACCCATACATAGCATGTAAAGAAACAACATTCTTACCCAGTTTGTGGATCGTATTCATGTGGGTTGTTTCTGCATTATGGAGGCTCCTTACAGCTTCCTGTTATGTTGAATTAAAACCGCTTTAATAAATACATTTGTAAACAACATTGTATAATTCGGACGTGACAAACTTTTAAACATGCTGGGACCTACAAAAATGCAAGTAACAAAAAGTAGATGTGTAGCTAAATGCTTAAGCTAACTTGGCAAGGTATAATTTACTACTGTATTTCCCCACGGTGTTGATGTGACAGGACCATGACAGGTCCTGCGTAATGTGAACACCGAGGTATCGAAAGCTGGCCACTCTCTCCACTGGGCTTCTGTTTATGACTGGGGTCTGGTAGTTCCTTTCCTGCTTTGTACTGAAGTCCACTATTAGCTCCTTTGTCTTGCTGACGTTCAGGAGGAGATTGTTCCTCTGGCACTAGTTCTCCAGATTTCCAATCTCCTCCAGGTAGGCTGTCTCATCGTTGTTTGTGATCAGGCCCACCACGACAGTGTCATCAGCAAACTTAAAACTTTGTACACGCAGTCGTAGGTGTACAAAGAGTACAGCAGGGGGCTCAGAACACAACCCTGGGGGGCTCCAGTGCTGAGAGTGAGTGAGGCTGAGACATGTCCACCCATTCTTACTGCCTGTGGTCTGCCAGTCAGAAAATTGGAGATCCACTGACACATATATGAGCTGAGTTCCAGGTGCTCCAGCTTGGTGGTGACTGTGGAGGGAATTATGGTATTAAATGCAGAGCTGTAGTCGATAAAGAGCATTTTCACATAATCCCCCCTCCTAGTGTCCAGGTGAGTGAGTGATGTGTGGAGGAGATGGGAGATTGCACCGTCTGTGGAGCGGTTTGGGCGGGATGCAAACTGTAGAAGGTCCAGTTAGTTGGGTAGTGAAGAATTGATGAAGTCTCTGACCTCAAAGCACTTCATCACTACTGAGGTGCGGGCTACAGGGCGATAATCGTTGAGAGAAGCAGGATGAGGTTTCTTTGGGATATGATGGACTCTTTGAAGCATGTGGGAATCACCGACTGAGAAAAAGAGATGTTGAATATCTCTGTGAACACAGGTGCTAGCTGGTCTGCGCAGGCTCTGGAGATACGGCCTGAGATGCCGTCTGGTCCTGCTGCTTTCCTGGTGTTCACTCTCTTGAAGGCTGTCCTCACGTCATGCTTGGATGAACGCGCTTCCGGTGCTGGCAGTGTCTTCCTGTCTGCAGCCGTTAGCGCAGCTAGCATTAGCATCGCCACAGTCTTAAGCTGCAGCCTCAAAGAGAGCATAGAAGGTGTTGAGCTCGTCTGCCAGAGACACGTCCATGTTCGTCATACCGGATGTTGGTGCTTCATAGTCTGTTATTGTCCTTAGTCCCTGCCACAGGCTCCTAGAGTCACTCTGTTGGAGTTGTGACTCTAGCTTCACCTCTTTCACCGCCTTCCGGACGTTATATGACACAGCCTCGTATGGTTCCATGTCCCCCGACACAAGTCCCGTGTCATAGGCAGCGGTGCGAGATCTCAGAGCTTTGCAGGTGGTTTTATCCACCCGCGGCTTCTGATTGGGAAACGTTCTGAGGGTTTTTTCTCCACTGTATCATCCGCTAGTTTCCTGATAAATCCCACGACCGCTTCCTTAAACATGCTAACATCATCGGAGCTGTTTCGAAACATGTCCCAGTCTGCGTCATCAAGTGCGTCCTGTAACGCGGCCACCGATTGGTCCGTCCAGCGCGCGACCTCCCTCTGAACCGGAACTTCCTGTTTCAGCCTTTGTTTGTATTTTGGCAAGAGGAAGATGGCGGCATGGTCGGATTTACCAAACGGTGGACGAGATTGTGTCTTGTAGCCGTCCTCAACTGTAGTGTAGCAGTGGTCCAGTGTCCTTTCGCCCCTGGTGTGGCAGGTAATGTGCTGATAAAAGTTCAGCGCTGCGCATTTGAGGTTGGCACTATTAAAGTCTCCCACCACAATAAGCGCAGTGTCCCGGTGTTGTGTCTAGTGTTGTGTGAGTGCCTCATGCAGGTCGCATAAGGCAGTGTCCGTGTCCGCTTGTGGTGGAATATAAATGGCACTGATTATAACGGATGTAAACTCCCGAGGTAGATAAAAAGGACAACACATGATGGACTGTAGTTCCAGGTTTGGTGTGCAGGAGCGTGTAAGAGGAACAACGCTCGTGCTCTTGCACCAGCTGCTGTTCACATTAAACACACGCTGCCTCCCCTTGACTTCCCCGAGTCCCGTGTCCTGTCCATGCGGTGAACCGAGAAGAACTTGGCCGGCTGGATGGCGTGGTCCGGCACCGCTGGGTCCAGCCATGTCTCGGTGAAGCAGAGGAGATTGCAGTCCTGAATGTCTTTCTGGAACTTTATCCTGGCCCTGAGGTCATCAAGCTTATTCTCCAGTGACTGGACGTTGGCGAGCAGGATGCTAGGCAGAGGTGTGCGGTGTGCACGGGCACTCAGCCTGTTTCTGATGCCGGCTCGTTTCTCTCGGGGTCGCCGGTTCGTGTTGCGTCGCATCCTTTGTTCTCCCTAAGGATCTCACTCGGCCAGCTCGGACCCCGGGTTAAAAACGTCGAATTTTGAGTACATTGTATACCAGTAGAAACAAGAGTGTCAAAAGCAGAAGAGAAGAGAGCAAAAGAGATGAAGAGATGGCAGTTAGGTATGGTCACAGTCGAACAATGTATAAGGTGAATGTATATTTAGTGCAGAGTGCAAACAAGGACTCCGACAGGACTAATTATGACAGCATAACTAAAAGGGAGAGCCAGAAGGAAACACAGACATGAGGGCTCCCTGAGATGTAAAGCAACCAATCACTTCACCGTCAACAAACCTGAGTGATCAATGAGAGTGGGGAGGACAGCATCTAAACATACCAGTTCACTGTAATACTCTACGTCCATGAATCCCCCAGATCTGCTCCTTTACCTTAGGCAAATCAATTTACAAAAATGCTTGGCTAAATAAATAGGTTTTTAGCCTAGACTAAGACTGTGTCTGAGTCCCAAACATAAATTGGAAGACTATTCCATAACTTTGGGGCTTTGTAAGAAAAAGCTCTGCCCACTGCTGTAGTTTTAGTAATACGTGGTACTGACAAGCAGCCTGCATACTTTGATCTAGCCCCCTTAGATATGAACATAGCTGCTGTGATACTACCTTTTCCAGAATTTTAGAGATAAAGGGGAGGTTTGATATCGGCCTGTAATTGGAGAGCCAACAGGGGTCAAGGTCAGGTTTCTTGAGTAGTGGTTTAATAACTGCTAATTTAAGGGATTTAGGAACATACCCACTACTGAGTTAACAGTTAATTACTTTACAGGGGTTCTGTTATTGCTGGAACTACAGTATCTGCTTGAGAAAATGTGTCGGTAAAGGATCTAATTCACAGGTTGACGATTTTGAAGAGGAGATGAGTGAAATTAATTATCTCGCTTCAAGGGGAGTAAAGTATTCTAGGTTCTGATGTGATGTGATTAATTTATCATCAGTATCACTTAAATTGTCTGGTTTCAAAGCCTGATTTTTTTGCCTAATATTTATGATTTTGTTATTGAAAAAGTTCATGAAATCCTCACTACTGTATGTTGTGGTTGTGGAGATTTCTGCAGTGGTCTTGTTTTTAGTTCATTTAGCTTTGGTATTAAATAAATATTTAGGATTCTTTTTGTTATTTTCTATAAGAGTAAAAAGATAGATTAATCTAGCAGCACTGAGAGCTTTTCTATAGTTCAGGATGCTCTCCTTCCATGCTATTTGGAAAACTAACAATTTAGTTTGACGCCATTTGCGTTCTAATTTCCAAGCGGTTTGTTTTAGAGTGCGTGTGTGGTCATTATAACAAGAAGCCAGTTTCTTATCATTTTTCTTTTAACTGGAGATACATTATTCAAGCTATAATGAAGTGTTGACTCTAGCTATTCAGTCGCTTGATCGAGTTCTGTAAAGTCAGATGGCGATCCAATCAAAGTTGATACCTCTGGGAGATTATTGATAAAGCTCTGTGTGGTATTTGATGTGAACGTACGGTTAAGGCGGTAGCGCGGTCCTGTGCGTACATTATTACTATGACACACTTTAATGGAGAAAAGACAGTGATCTGAGATAACTTTACACAGATTGTAATTATGTTTCTTATACTTAATCTGAAGGATAATATTAAGTCCAAAGTGTGACCTGCTTTATGAGTGGGTCCTACTACACACTGATTTACTCCTACTGAGTCCAGTATGGACATAAATGCTGTCCTCAGAGGGTCTTCTGGATACTCAAAATGAATATTAAAATCTCCAGCAATTAATGCTTTGTCTCAGGAAACGACAAGGTTTGAGAGAAAATCTGCAAATTCACAGAGAAACTCAGAGTACGGCCCTGGAGGTCTGTAAATGATGATTAGCGGGATCGTCTGAGCTGACTTTATGTTACTATAGAGAATTTCAAATGCATTAAATTTAAATCTGTGTTTTTGTACGATAGGCAGATTTTTGTTGTAAATAACTGCGATGGCTCCTGCTTTACCAGTTAGCCGAGGCTGGTGTATGTAGCTGTATCCAGGAGGACTAACTTCGTTTAGAGCTACATACTTGTCCTGTTTAATACAGGTTTCAGTTAAACATAATATATCAAACTCCTGGTCTGTGATAGTTTCGTTAATAATAACTGCTTTAGATGTGAGAGATCTAATATTTAACAGTCCTCGCTTCAGATCAGAGGTGGCGGCTGCGCATTCAGTGTGATCCGAGTTTTAGGTATTGATGTTGATTAAATTACTAAAAAAGACTTTCTGAGTCCTTCTAAATTTTTGTTTAGCTCGGGGAACAGACACAGTCTCAATATGTAAGCTATAACGAAGTGTATAACAGACACAGTCTCAATACAGTGAACCCTGAGTGACGACTCTATGCAGCTAGCAGACGGTTGGTTTAGCCTGTCTGTCTGCTCCCTGGTCTGGGCTCTGGCTTGTCACCGATTAACTAGGCCTCTTCTGAGACTATGAGCTATACTACAGGAAATGAGAGCAGCACCTTCCCGAGTGGGATGGACACCGTCCCGCCCTAACAGGCCAGTATGCTGACATTACCCTGGATACCATGGCTCTTAATACATCACAAAGACTTGCTGTCTCGGTCACAGATTCGCCATGTATGTGCAATAATGTTGTGTGCATTGCAATATTTTAAGCAAAACTGTGCTATCACCCTGCTAATTAAACCTTCACACTCTGCTTTTACTGGTGGAATGTAAAATCAATGAAGATTGGCCACCAGGCTGGCCAATTTAGCCATGAAACCTCTAACGCTAAATTGGCCATTGTTTCAGTTTCATTGTCCAACCCCTGTACTGTATAATGCAATATATTAAATAAAACATTTCCATATATAGGAAACTAGTGCTTACATTTATTAATATATTGCAATATATGAATAGACAATGAATGGATATACTGTGTATATTGGAATGAAGACAAAAAACATTATAATTATACTTATAATTGTTCTATTGAAACATTATTGAAACTATGCATGTTTAAGAATTATACACACACTTTTACTTTGTTGGTGTGCCCTGATTAATGCCTATAAAGTCATTTTTGTTTGAACTACATTAACATATAAGGATATTGTAATTATTGTAACATATATTTTGTTTGTCCTATGGAGTAAGATCATTTCCTCATGAATTTTTTAATATATTGCAATTTTTTATTATTATTCTGTATATTGTGAACACATTTTTTAAAACAGAAGTATCCTTTTTCCTGTTAATTATTAGTTAGTATCAGTTAGTGAAGCAATGAGGAATAGTAACATTATAAAATCTTTTCAATTCACCAGTAGATCAGAACACTAAATAATTTAATATATTAACAGTTGATATTTAGAGAAATATATTTTCTTTGCGTAATTGGCTATATAACTACAAGGATTTAAAATACTCACACCTGAGTCACTATATAGTAGCTACAACAGTAGTAGTAGTACTAATAATAGCAGTAGAAGCAGCAGTATTATTATTATTAGTTGTATTGGAAGGAAAGCAGGGGTAGAAGAAATAATAGTTGGTACAGCGACCTTGTAACTTGAGGAATTTGGTGCCTTGACTGCAAATATAGTTTTACTGAAGTGATAACTTCATGTTCCTTTAAAAAATTTCTATAATTTTTAAGAAATACCTTTATGTACCCAGAATTGGATTGGATGTTTGCAGAGTTTCAGTTATTGATCAAAGGTAATAGGTTAATCTAGTGACCTTAGTACACCTACTACAGTGAAACCTTGAATTGCAAGTAATGCCGCTATCGAGTGTTCCGCAAGACAAGCACTTGGAACTTGGAAAACGAACAAGTCTTGGTTTAAGAGTTTTTCTCTCTCTTGTGCTGCGGACTTGTCGGTAATCGTCTCCCCTGCTGGCTCTTACTGGTATAATCAACATGCATGCATGTTGTGTACTGTTTACTATAACACTGTAACCACGTGTGTGTGCTTAAAACATATTTTATTTTGTGTCTGTATACGTGTGTGTGTGTGTACAGTGCACGTGTAAAGTAAAACAAAGTCTCATTAAAAATCGGAAGAAAAGCATCCTGAACTATAGAAAAGTTCTTAATGTAGCTAGATCAACGTATCTTTCCACTCTTCTGGTCACTTAACCAGAAATAAGACCACTGCAGAAATCTCCACAACAACATTGTGCAATTGTGAGGAATTTTTAATAATAAAATTGTAAATAATAGGCATAAAATTGAGGCTTTGAACCCGGAGATGTAATTGATGCAAATGTTAAACTAACCATGTCAGAATACGGAACCTAGAATACTTTACTCCCCATGAAGAGAATGAACTAATTTCACTCATCTCTTCTGCAAATTCATCAACCTGTATATTAGATTCTATACCGACACATTTTCCCGAACAGATAGTACCAGCAATAACAGAACCCCTGTTGGGAATAATTAATTCTTCACTTAGCATTGGGTAAGCAGTTATTAAACCGATAATTAAGAAACCTGACCTTGACCCCTGTCAGCTGTCCAATTACAGGCCGATATCAAACCTCCCCTTTATCTCTAAAATTCTGGAAAAGATAGTAGCGAAGCAGCTATGCTGATATCTACATAGAAATAGCATACATAAACTGTATCAGTCAGGATTTAGGCCTCATCACAGCACAGAGACAGCACTCGTTAAAGTAGTAAATTATCTCTTATTGGCCTCTGATCAGGATTGTGTAACTATGCTTGTATTACTCTACCTCAGTGCAGCTTTTGACACCATTGATCATAGTAATCTTCTTCACAAATTAGAAAATGTAGTAGGAATTAAGGGAACAGCCCTCTCCTGGCTCAGATCCTATTTTTTTTATATAAATCCGACTGATTTAAATGGTGATTATTCTGCATGCTCTCTAGTGCAGTTTGGTGTTCCACAGGGTTTAGTTTTTGGCCCACTGCTTTTTTCCCTTTACATGCTTCCTTGGGAAACATAATCCGTAAGCATGGTATTAGTTTTCATTGTTATGCTGATAACACACAGTTACAGTATATGTCTCTGCAAAACCAGATAAAAAAAAACAGCTTGCTAAAGTGGAGAAATGCGTAAAGAATATAAGAGACTGAATGCTAATTAACTTCTTTCTGCTTAATCCTGATAAGACAGAAGTTCTAGTCATAGGAATGTATGTAGCTAGAAGCAAGATTTTAGATCACACAATAACTTAAGATGGCCTTTCTGTTCTATCTAGTGCAACAGTATGGGATCTCTGTTTGATTATAGATTCTAATCTTTCATTTAAAGCTCATGTAGATAATATTACCAGAATAGCATTCTTTTACCTCAGAAAGTTAAGGAATATATTGTCACTAAACGATGCATAAAAACTAGTTTATGCTTTTATCAACTCTAGGTTGGACTATTGTAACGCCTTACTGTCTGGTTGTTTAACTAAGTGCATAAACAAGCTTCAGTTAGTCCAGAATGCAGCAGCAAGAGTCCTCACTAGAACCATAAGATACGAGACATCACCCCTATCTTATCTTCAGTTCATTGGCTCCCTGTGAAATTTCGCATTAATTTTAAAATACTACTTTTGACATATAAAGCATTAAATGGTCTCGCACCACAGTATCTGAGTGAACTGTTAGTGTCTTACGATCCGCCACGCCTACTTCGGTCAAAGGATGCAGGCTGCTTGTCAGTACCATGTATTATGAAAACTACAGCAGGGGGCAGAGCTTTTTCTTACAAAGCCCCAAGGTTATGAAATAGTCTTCCAAATAGTGTTCGGGACTCAGACACAGTCTCAGTGTTTAAGTCCAGGCTAAAAAACTATCTTTTTAATCAAGCATTTTTGTAAATAGATTTGCCTTAGGTAAAGAAGCAGATCTGGGGGACTCATGGATGTAGAGTATTATGGTAAACTGGTATGTTTAGATGATGTCCTCCCCACTCTCATTGATCACTCAGGTTTGTTGACGGTGAGGTGATTGGTTGCTTTACTTTCTGGCTCTCCCTTTTAGTTATGCTGTTATAGTTAGTCCTACCGGGGTCTCTGTGGCCAGACCTAACTGTTATCTCCCCTCTCCTGTTTTCTCTCCCCATCTCTGTCTTTCCCTCTCTCTATGTCGAGCTACACATGTCGTTCCTGAGCTGTTATTGATCCAGACTCCCTCTGCCCTCTGGACCTGCCTGTCTCATCCTGGTGCCCCGCTTCTGGGTGGAGATCTTGTCACATGGATATGTGTTTCTCTGGGGACGGTTTCACTCTACCATGAAGATGGTACTGGCCTCGACTGATGTTGACAGCTGTTTCTTTTGAGGACTTGACTTGGCTGCAGTTGCTCGATAGTAGCAGATAGATTTAACTGAATTTAATTAGAGAGATTAAAAATACATTTTCTCTCTCTGCTCAAGGCTCAGCCTGCTCTTAGTGTCTGTGTGCGCGCGCATCATTGGACACCATGCCTCGCCCCAAAACACACACACACACACACACACACACACACACACACACACAAACACACACAGACCACTGCTATGAAATAAGATCACTGTCAAAAATATTTGTACGTAAAAAAAAGATTTATGTGTAATTCTGTCTTTTGTCTGAGTTGGATTCCAAAACCTACAGCCACGACAGCTTACAGATACGAGGCTTTGTGTGTTTGTTACAATACAACTCTGAAATATACGATTCTGACTGTTTACAGACACAAAACTCGTTTTTACAACTCCTAAGTTACACGGACAAATCGCGAAATTAAGCCCAGGAATGCTGTGTGTTAAACCACTGTCAAAAATACGTCATCAAGGCCACATGCACAGGCATTACTATCCGAGGAATGAGGAATCGATTCGGCGCATGCGCCCCGCCACCGTTTTAAACCACTGGCGCCATTATTTCTTATATACAGTATGCCTTATAAAGGCATATCAATGTGCATTAACAGTGGAAATAATAGAACCTTGTAGTCCACTTATTATTTTGACCTTCTTAGAGCTGGCATAAACCACTTAAACTACTTCTATTACTGTGAATGAAGGAGGACGACGCATAGAGAGTTAATGCCTTTGGCCTTTTCCAACGTCTCCCCCACTTTTGTTTATTTGATTGGTTTGTTTTGGGAATCTCATATGGCTCAGTCATCACTCTGGATGGATGGAGTAAAATGAGAATTACTTGGATAGGAAATGCAGGTAAAAAACAGAAAAAAAGTAGAAGGAAAAGAGAGTACTTACATTAACCACATGGTTTTGATACTCTCCAATCATGAAAACACTTTAGATATCTGCAGGAGGATGACAGATAGGCTGTTCCGTGGTGTAGCTGTGGCCTGTTTCTTACAATGTAATCTCAATGTGGAAGAAGGGTCTAGATGCAGAAGATTGCAATCTGGAAAGGTCAAAGCCTTTAGTTTGCTTGGCATAAAAAAAGAAAAAAGTGCAGTGCAAAGGAGGATATTGTGTTACACACAAATCTTTAAAGAGGAATAGGGATGCAGCAGATTATATAACTATGATATAACCAAACAGTAATGATGATAATAATATGTAATCATATAGCAACACTGTTTCTAGCATAAATAAAAATAAGGTTATTTGCTTGTCCCCAGTTTGATGACATTCTGAGTGTTAACACGCTGCTCTCGAATTAAGTTCATTTGAAACCCATTATGATGTGCATCACTGTTCTCCCATTCGGCTGCTATTTAGCCTGGAATATAACACCTGGCATGTGTGTGTAATTTTTCCCCAAGGCACCTGATAAAACAGTGATCGGGCAGAAATAGCGATTTGAGCCTTGTGAGAACATTATTTCTGAGGAAATATGATTAAGGAAATTTCATAAGATTGTTGAAAGAAGGAAGTTGAAGTTTCATAAGAAGTTAAAAAATAAAGAAATATTCATAACTATCCAATTTAATTTTACATGGACTTTAATGAATATTTATTAAATTACATACAGTATGTTTTCGTATGTATTCAGGTCCATACGTATTTCACCAGGGACAGAATTCTCGTAGTTTTGTCACAAGGGTTGATTTGACTGAACACAGCAATCAAGATTAAAAGATTCTCATGATTAAAGTGGAGACTTTCAACTTTATTTTAAGGGTTTAGCAAAATATTGCAGTTTATATCATTTAGGAATTACAACATTTTTACAAAGTCTCTCCAGACTCAAAAGTAACGAGACAAACAAACTTATTAGAAGCTATTAATACTGCATGGACATCACAACAGGTTCAGTTTCCTCCCTTGAGCTGCTTTTCCAGGCCTTTAAAGCAGGTGCCTTCAGTTGCTGCTTGTTTGTGGGTCTCTCAGCGTTCCTCGGCGGTGAAATGTACTGTAGCATTGGAGTATAGTTATAAATTATAATTATAGCTATCACTGCACAGTTTGTGTAAAAGGGTAGAGCACTTTTGTGTGTGTGGTGTATGCGTGTGGGAGCGTGTGTATGGGGAGCGTGTGTATGTGCATGCGTAAGAGTTTTTCTGTGTGTGAGTTAAGTCCGGTTCTGACTGTGAGAGGCAAGATACTGTTCTGGTTCTGTTTGTTGTTGTTTTTGTCGTGGCTTTGGCCGACAACAGTCAAGTTGTTTTGTACCCGTGGTGTGGTTCCTATAGCGGTGAGCGCTACAGTACTGTCTGCTCAACTGGGTTGAGGTCAGGTGAGTGGCGAAGAAAATTCTATTTCTTTGCCTTGTGTTACTTTTACAGTGCATTTTGGGTCATTATGTGTCTGTAATGTAAAGCACTGCTCTCTCAGTTTTAGTTTCTCTCATTTGGTTCTAGAATATGACATATTAAAATTTGATTGTAGACTTTGACAATGATATACCTACAGTACCTGCTCAAGAGTGTTCTTGACTTGTAGAGGGGGTTTTCTTCACCAAGTAAAGAATCAGTGTACAATAATTTGGTATTTCTGAGTTCAACAGTACTTTTTAATAAATAATATACTGCATTGTTGATTTTCAATAATTCACTTGCACTGGCACCTCTTGGGACCACATATTAAACTTTCCCATGAGCAGCTATCAAATGCAATGTCAACACAATGTCTGCAATGGCAATGGCAGATTTATTCCCGTTATTTGCCATGTATGAATTAATGGAACAGACCATAATCATCCATCAAGCTGCTTGTCAATGGAGGAACTGACTGAGTGAGTGAGTGAAATGACTGTAAGGGCTAAGCAGTTACAACACTATTTTTTGTTATGCATTGAAACTAAAAGTCTACACTTAACACCCATTGCAGAGTTGTACAAAGGCAATAATATGATTTTTTTTTTTATGTGTGCGTAATTCAGTAGTTCATTATTGAATTAGGAACTTGATATCATTTGCAATTGTTTTACATTTATTTTGTACAATAAAGATTCAAATCCATGTTTGCAGAAAATATCATTCAATTACTTTTAAGAAATAAATCAGTACAAATGACATCACAGATAAGAACAGCACATTATATATTAAAATAAATCGACAAAAGTGTACAAAGAACACAATGGAGGTTTAAACATTTTTCCATCTTTATATCATATTCCATATTATGTCGTCTATGCCTTTTTTCCTGAAAATTCTAGCAGGTTTTTATAACGCAATCATCATTCAGGGCTTCTGAGACCCACAGAAAACTGAACATGAGAGAGAACTCTGGTTGTATGAGCATACCATGAGGCTGGAATAGATTAAGGCT